>NC_034187.2:43434713-43734713 GCF_002021735.2 Oncorhynchus kisutch
ACAAGTATTGAAATGGAATTGACCCCAACCTTGGTGTATTAGCTAGCTAGTATTGTGTTGTGTAGTAGCTAGCTAGTGTGCGCTAGCTGCAAAAGCAACAGTGGTAAACATAATGGCCTGAACCAGAGCTAGCGCGTACATACCACCTGAGCGGAGTCCTGCATGGGTCAGTTTTATGGAGCCCCACCTGCCACAAATATTCCAAGCCCTACCCAATACCCGACATCAGGAGAGATTTTTTTGCCACAACCTGACCGACCTGCACACAAGTGTTCCAAGAGTTGATCCGTTACCCGCCATATACTGTAACATACAGTGCATTCGGAAAGTATTCAGACCCCTGAGTTCTTCCATATTGTTACGTTACTGCCTTATTGTAAAATGTATTTAAAAAAATGTTTTCTGAAGTATTCTGCCCTGTTCTGAAAGAACTCCCTGGACTTACCGTCTTGTTGTGGTTGTTCGGTCAGGACATGTTGTTTTATTAATTTGTTTGTTTTGAGGGACACATTACTAAGCACTTCCACGCACAAAACACATTGTCGGTGCTCCAAGTCATCACTGTATTTGTGTTTCATCACGATTGAGCTCAGCCAGATACAGTGGGGCAAAAAAGTATTTAGTCAGCCACCAATTGTGCAAGTTCTCCCACTTAAAAAGATGAGAGGCCTGTAAGTATACTTCAACTATGACAGACAAAATTAGAAAAAAAATCCAGAAAATCACATTGTAGGATTTTTAATGAATTTATTTGCAAATTATGGTGGAAAATAAGTATTTGGTCAATAACAAAAGTTTCTCAATACTTTGTTATATACCCTTTGTTGGCAATGACAGAGGTAAAACGTTTTCTGTAAGTCTTCACAAGGTTTTCACACACTGTTGCTGATATTTTGGCCCATTCCTCCAAGCAGATCTCCTCTAGAGCAGTGATGTTTTGGGGCTGTTGCTGGGCAACATGGACTTTCAACTCCCCCCAAAGATTTTCTATGGGGTTGAGATCTGGAGACTGGCTAGGCCACTCCAGGACCTTGAAATGCTTCTTACGATGCCACTCCTTCATTGCCCGGGCGGTGTGTTTGAGATCATTGTCATGGTGAATAACCCAGCCACGTTTTATATTCAATGCCCTTGCTGATGGAAGGAGGGCTGGCACTGCAGGATTTGAGTCCCTGGCGGCATAGTGTGTTACTGATGGTAGGCTTTGTGACTTTGGTCCCAGCTCTCTGCAGGTCATTCACTAGGTCCCCCCGTGTGGTTCTGGGATTTTTGCTCACTGTTCTTGTGATCATTTTGACCCAACGGGGTGAGATCTTGCATGGAGCCCCAGATCGAGGGAGATTATCAGTGGTCTTGTATGTCTTTCATTTCCTAATAATTGCTCCCACAGTTGATTTCTTCAAACCAAGCTGCTTACCTATTGCAGATTCAGTCTTCCCAGCCTGGTGCAGGTGTACAATTTTGTTTCTGGTGTCCTTTGACAGCTCTTTGATCTTGGCCAAATGCAAATACATTTATTAAAAATCCTACAATGTGATTTTCTTGATTTCTTTTTGTCATTTTGTCTGTCATAGGTGAAGTGTACCTATGATGAAAATTACAGGCCTCTCATCTTTTTAAGTGGGAGAACTTGCACAATTGGTGGCTGACTAAATACTTTTTTTGCCCCACTGTATATGCTGCATTCCAAACACTTAAAAGACACACCCTATCCCCTCAGCCCTCAAATTAAGTGGACACTTCTGATGACATATGACGTCTGACAAGGGAGGAAGGAATGATTTTTAAATGGACCGCCCTTGGCTGGAAATTCGTCACTCATTCATCCCACGATGACTGTGTTTTCAGTGGGTGCTTTATATGCGTTACAGTCAACTATGATTGCATGTCTACTTATTAACTATATCATAATTAATATAGGCCTACTGTATGATAGCTAACAGATTAATTAGCTAACCAAACAAAAACATCATTATGAGACGTGTTTGTACATTAGTAGCACAATTTCTAACTCATTTACATTTGTTTGTACTTTCACAAATATGGCCGTGGGGATTACCCCAAGGGCTGAGGGCTGTCTACTTTGTTTGAAACACAGCCCTTGTGACTAGCATAAGTCCATGACAGCGACAGTGAGGGATGGCAAATGGGAATGACAAGTCAGTGGCATCATCTGCTGCTGAACAACACGACTGCAGCGTGTGGGTAGCGGAGTGATCTTCAAGAAAACTGCAGAAAAAAAAGATCCGTTAAACCGCGAAGCACACGGGCAGATCTACCTCTCCCACTTGCACAGCTGCCAAACTGAGCAGAGACCGCTGCTAAGCAGAGAGAGCACTGTACAGATTGTGCAGTTGCACTTGGCCAAATCAATTCCAGTAATTCATGAAATGATTACAAATTTACCCAAACATGTCGCAACCCATAATTTAAGAAAGGCTGCCTTAGAGCCGTGTCACGTGAGGCAGCACGTCCACCTGGAGGTAGACTGCTGCCACAGACCTGTAGAGTTAGGTAGATATAGAAAAGTTAGTCACTCCACAATAATAAATCATTGACAATACAAAAACACAGGTTTTAAAAGACACATTGTGGACCACTCAAAGAACTGTTTTGAGACACTGAAAGCAGTCATAGCATCTTGAGTAATCCATCATATATGGGGAATAGGGTGCCATTTGGGTATCAGCCATAACCTTCCAGACAGACACTCTATAGAAATAGCCCACTGCTTGTCATCCAGTACTAATGACTGGTGATGGGACTAAGATATAATTAGTCCTTCTGTAAGATTAGACAGAGGACCGCATGGATGCTTAATTTTGACACCTAAAATACAATTTCTTCAAGTTTTCACCTAATTAGCAGGTGACTTTTAGGATTGTCAATGACAGATCTATAGGTTTGTGAGTGACATTTTCAGATCTGTTAGTATTGTACGAGACCATTCAAAACAGATGCAATCTACATCTCTTGTTTTTTTTTAGATTTGCAACAAAGACCGTAAGAGGGAGTTGAAGACATCACCCCATTGTCACCACCATCATCACCAACATTATCATTGTCATTATCACCATTAGCATCATTATCTGTAATGATAAAAGATTGAGCGCCATGTAATTACGCCATCAAATCATTTGCATCCCAGAAAGGAAATAAAGACCCTTTTCATGTAAGCACGGCTTTAATGGATATTTCACCGGAACCGCTGGTTTTCCCTCTGCCGCTCAACATCAGGACAGCTGTTCTGATAAATGAATTGAGAGGTGCTAGGTTACTTTCTAAATGTAATCCGTTAGTTACAAGTTACCTGTCCAAAATTGTAATCAGTAACGTAACTTTAGAATTCCCCAAACTCAGTAACGTAATCTGATTACATTCAGTTACTTTTAGATGACTTTCCCCTTAAGAGGCATTAGATGAAGACAAAAATGTATGTTAGCAATTGAACGACATCTATTGCAGGATAAATCAAAGTTAAAGTTTACATAGCTGGCCATATATGGATGTAAAATGTTACTTTATGGGTTGGTTATGTAGGCTTCTTCTAACCCATAGCTTTCTACTGCATAATATGATTAAATTACATCTTTACATTAAAAAACAGATTCCAGTCATTCCAATAAATGTTATACCCCTTTGTCTTAAAGTATAGGATTTGGAAATATGGAAGGATAGATCAGCCAAATTGTTTTACCTGAGCATGACCCGAAAACTAAGAACTTATAAGCCAGCCCTATTTTGTTTATGATTTTCTTGTCATGGAGGACTGATTCGGTGTTGAAAAATAAATGCTTCGCTCATGGAATGGCATGCTTTGACAAGAGTGTGCAAAGCACTCAAGGCAAAGGGTGGCTACAGTACTTTGAAGAATCTAAAATATATATTTTTTAAATGTAACACTTTTTTGGTTACTACATGATTTCTTGTGTGTTATTTTATAGTTTTGATGTCTTCACTATTATTCTACAATGTATAAAATAGTCAAAATAAAGAAAAACCTTTGAATGAGTAGGTGTGTCCAAACTTTTTACTGGTACTGTATATATAATTTACAACTCAGAAAAATGGATTTAGCATCTACAGATTGCCCCTTAAAAGTGTGCAAGTTTGAGCATGTGTCCACTAGGCCTATGGATTCAGCATGAATTAGGTCCGCATTATGTAGCTGTTGCAAGAGTGCATTTTTCACTGGCTGTCCACTGATTTCAAAAACAATAATTGATAGGCAGCTTAAACTTCTTGAATTCAACCATTATTGGGTTCAAATACACATTTATATTTGTGAACAGCCATCCACAACAATCATAATCCATAAGGCGCAAATAGCTAAATGAGAGCGCAGCAGTGTGATTCACATCAATGTGCTATGTAGATATCAATAATAAATTATATCCGTATCGTCGTAGACTACACGACTGTTCATCCTTATCTCCAAGCGTTTATTCAAGTTGGATAATCTTTCGATGCCAACAGCAGTCACACCATTGGAAGACATAGCTTGGACTGTAGCATACAGCCTATTCCTGCTCTTTTCAAACACATTTGGTGTGTCATCATAGTGGTCTCTGACTTGTGGTCAGACTCGCTCAGCTGGAACAAACTAAAGCTTGCGCCTTTTTTCAATGCTGATTTGAATGTCATTGAGGAAACAGAGAAGTGTCATTTTTCCCCGCAAACCTTCTTTCTGAATGTAAAAGTAATCCTCGAAGTAATCATCTAGTTTTTCAAAAGTATCTGTCATCTGATTACAATATTTTTGCCGGTAACGTAATGGATTACAGTTATCGTTTTTTTGTAATCCCTTCCATGTAACCAATTCCATGTAATCCGTTACTCCCTAACCTTGACCCTCATTAGGCCGGTGTTGTAACGGCTGTCGTTCGTTGAAGAAGGTGAAGAGGACCAAAATGCAGCGTCGTACGTGCTCATGATCTATATTTATTTTAACTCAGAACACTACGACCAAAGTAACAAAAAAATAGACCAACACGAAACAGTTCTGTCTGGTAAAGAGACAGAAAACTACCCACACCCATAATTGGGAACAGTTCGCCTAAGTATGGTTCTCAATCAGAGAAAACGATAACCAACTGCCTCTGATTGGGAACCATACCAGGCCTACACATAGAAACACAACACCTAGACATACAACATAGAATACCCACCCACATCACACCCTGACCAAACGAAAAATAGAAACATCTAGGGTCAGGGAGTGACAGGTGTGCTCAAAAGAAGCTTTCATTAGTCAAATGATCAGAAGCAATTGGAACCCGAGCACCTGCAACTGATCCACCTTGTTTGCTAATAGTGAGATGCATAAACCATTGCACGTTGGCTTTATTTATCCTGTGGCAGTTTCGCTGAAGTGTAAAATCACCTTATATTAAATCAAATTTAATTTCATTTGTCGCATGTTTCGTAAACAACATGTGTAGAATCAGTGAAATTCTTACTTTACGGGCCTTCCCAACAATTAAAGATATATTTTTTCTTTCATTTCTTTTATATAGTGACACAAGGAATAAATACAGAGTTAATAACTATGATGAGTACAAATAACATGGCTATATACAGGGAATACCAATGCCGAGTCAATGTGCAGGGGTAAGAAGTAATTGAGGAAGCTTTGTACATACTGTATACTGTAGGTAGGGTTGAAGTGACTAGGAAGCAGGATAGATAGACAGTATCAGCAGCAGGTAGCCATTTAATTAGCCATTTAGCAGTGTTATGGCTTGGGGGTACAAGCTCAATCAGGGTCCTATTGGATCAAGACTTGGTTCACTGGTACCACGAGCCATGCAGTAGCAGAGAGAACAGTCTAGGGCTTGTACCGGGCCATACTTGCCACCCTTTGTAGCGCCTTGCGGTCGGGTGCTTTGCAGTTGACTTACCGGTGACGCAGCCAGCCATGATGCTCTAAATGGTGCAACAGCATAACTTTGAGGGTCTGAGGGCCCATGCCAAATCTTTTCAGCCTCCTGAGAGCGAAGAAGCATTGTCATGCCCTCTTCAGAACTGTGTATGTGTCTGTGGACCATGTTAATTCCTTAGTGATGTGGATCCGCTCCACTACAGCCCCATGAGGGCGTGCTCGCCTCACAGTTCCCTGTAGTCGTTGATCAGCTCCGTTGCTAGGTTTACAGGTTAAATGGATTATGATTGATGCTATAGATCAATGTATATCAAATCATATAGATTTGTCACATACACATGGTTAGCAGATGCGAGTGTAGCGAAATGCTTGTGCTTCTAGTTCCGACAATGCAGTAATAACCAACGAGTAATCTAACCTAACAATTCCAAAACTACTACCTTATACACACACAAGTGTAAAGGGATAAAGATTATGTACATAAAGATACAGTATATGAATGAGTGATGGTACAGAACGGCATAGGCAAGATGCAGTAGATGGTATCGAGTACAGTATATACATATCAGATGAGTAATGTAGGGTATGTAAACATTATATTAAGTAGCATTGTTTAAAGTGGCTAGTGATATATTTTACATTAATTCCCATCAATTTCCATTACTAAAGTAGCTGGAGTTGAGTCAGTGTGTTGGCAGCAGACACTCAATGTTAGTGGTGGCTGTTTAACAGGGATGGCCTTGAGATAGCTGTTTTTCAGTCTCTCGGTCCCTGCTTTAATGCACCTGTACTGACCTCGCCTTCTGGATGATAGCGGGGTGAACAGGCAGTGGCTCGGGTGGTTGTTGTCCTTGATGATCTTTATGGCCTTCCTGTGACATCGGTTGGTGTAGGTGTCCTGGAGGGCAGGTAGTTTGCCCCCGGTGATGCGTTGTGCAGACCTCACCACAGTGTTGAGGATCAGCGGGGTGGAGATGTTGTTACCTTTCCTCATCCCCTGGGGGCGACCCATCAGGAAGTCCAGTACCCAGTTGCACAGGGCGGGGGTCGAGACCCAGGGTCTCGAGCTTGATGACGAGTGGAGGGTACTATGGTGTTAAATGCTGAGCTGTAGTCGATGAACAGCCATCTCACATAGGTATTCCTCTTGTCCAGATGGGTTATGGCAGTGTGCAGTGTGGTTGAGATTGCATCATCTGTGGACCTATTTGGCCGGTAAGCAAATTGGAGTGGGTCTAGGGTGTCAGGTAGGGTGGAGGTGATATGGTCCTTGACTAGTCTCTCAAAGCACTTCAAGATGACGGAGGTGAGTGCTACGTGGCGGTAGTCGTTTAGCTCAGTTACCTTAGCTTTCTTGGGAACAGGGACAATGGTGGCCCTCTTGAAGCATGTGGGAACAGCAGCCAGCTGTCTGCGCATGCTTGGAACAGCAGCCAGCTGGTCTGCGCATGCTCTGAGGGCGCGGCTGGGGATGCCGTCTGGACCTGCAGCCTTGCGAGGGTTAACACGTTTAAATGTTTCTCACGTCGGCTGCAGTGAAGGAGAGTCTGCAGGTTTTGGTTGCGGGCCGTGTCAGTGGCACTGTATTGTCCTCAAAGCAAGCAAAACAGTTATTTAGTCTGCCTGGGAGCAAGACATCCTGGATTTCTTCCTTCGAAGTGTAATCATTGGGATTACTGGAAATGTTACTGACTGGTTATTATAGTGACAGCCAGTATTGATTTAAGTGCCTATTGCTGCACTGCAAGGTACAGAGTCTATATTGTACAAAGACATGTTCCAGCAATCACAACTAGATAGCAATAATGATCCCCGTCGCCTGTCATTCAAGCTAAAGCTTCATTATAGACCGGACATAAGCATTTTCAGAGCAAGCCAGAGCAATGGCTGAGATGGTCCAACTGAAAGCAGTCAGCTACAGTATATCAGACTCTTACAGTATATAAGAGTCCTGTATCAATGACCGTCAGCTACAGTATATCAGACGCCTGTATCAATGACAGTCAGCTGCAGTATATCAAACGCTTACAGTATATCAGTCCTGTATCAATGACAGTCAGCTGCAGTATATCAAACGCTTACAGTATATCAGTCCTGTATCAATGACAGTCAGCTACAGTATATCAGACTGTAGCTGACTGTCATTGATACAGGACACAGAGTGCGGCAAAAAAGTATTTAGTCAGCCACCAATTGTGCAAGTTCTCCCACTTAAAAAGATGAGGCCTGTAATGTTCATCATCGGTACACTTCAACTATGACAGACAAAATGAGAATAAAAAAAATCCCGAAAAATCACATTGTATGATTTTTTATGAATTTATTTGCAAATTATGGTGGAAAATAAGTATTTGGTCACCTACAAACAAGCAAGATTTCTGGCTCTCACAGACCTGTAACTAGCTGACACAGACCTGTAACTAGCTGACTATCTAGTTGTTCTTCTTTAAGAGGCTCCTCTGTCCTCCACTCGTTACCTGTATTAATGGCACCTGTTTGAACTTGTTATCAGTATAAAAAGACACCTGTCCACAAACAGTCACTCTCCAAACTCCACTATGGCCAAGACCAAAGAGCTGTCAAAGGACACCAGAAACAAAATTGTAGACCTGCACCAGGCTGGGAATCAGTCATTTATCAATGACAGTCAGCTACAATACATCATCGTCCTGTATCAATGACAGTCAGCTACAGTATATCAGACACCTGTATCAATGACAGTCAGCTACAGCATATCAGACTGTCATTGATACAGGACTCTGGTATACTGTAAGAGTCTGATATACTGTAGCTGATGGTCATTGATACAGGACTATGATATACTGTAGCTGACTGTCATTGATACAGGACTCTGGTATACTGTAAGAGTCTGATATACTGTAGCTGATGGTCATTGATACAGGACTATGATATACTGTAGCTGACTGTCATACAGGACTCTGGTATACTCTAAGTCTACTAGAGTATATCAGAGTCTTGTATCAATGACAGTCAGCTACAGTATATCAGGTTACTTTTACTTCGTAACTCCAAAGTAACAATACCATGCATTGCCACACTGGCACCATTTCATGACATTCTCACAATGCATTGCACAACAGGTACATACTGTAATAACTAATTATAACCAGGGGCTCTATTCAATCTGTATTGGTGAAGCGTTAGAAATAGAAATTTAACCGTTTTTTCAATACATCGGCAGGACAGAACGGCAGCGTTGGGTATGCCGACATAGGCAGTGTTCACAATGAATGCAGTCTCCACTAACGCGGGAACATTGCCCTTGAATTTCATCACGCAGTACCGCTGAACTTCCGCAATATGGATTGAATAGAGCCTTAAATCAGAGATAACATGTCATTGCCATAACATTTTTTACTTAATCATATCAGCCGATTCTTGTAGAGCCTTTTTTCTAGTAATTATGCAAATGACTAGGCACAATATCTACAACAAACTGCTACTGTAGGTGTTGCACCCTCATTACATAAACCCTCTGATCTTTTATCCTACACAATGTGTACAATAGGAAACAAGTTTAACTTTTGCTAATTAGGATCCCCTTGTACACCTAACTGTGGTCAGTTGATTGAACACAAGCCCTGATAATGCCAGTCTCCTGCTGGCAAATAACAGAGGTTCAAAAAGAGGCTTGAATCAATCTCTGTGATAGGCTCTTAAATGTGAGGATCTAGTGGGGGATGTCCTTTGAAGATACACTTCATTTGACAATCAAACTCTCCCTTCAAACGCAAATTAACATCAGACAGAAATCCAGTATGCCGAGATGAAAAGGTTTGCTTGAGGCAAAAGTGGTTGTTTCATGATCTCAAACATTTCATACAGCTGTCTTGTCACAGAGGAAAGTGTTATTGTTTGGATGGGAGAGCTGTAGGGAAAGAGTTGAATCACTGCTTAACCATAAAAAAACATCATAACCCTAAAAACGTCATAATTTTGTATAACGTTTGTATAACAATTGGTTAAATAAAATAAAGTGTTGCTGCTTGACAGAGTATTTCTTTGCAATCATTACCAATTTGACCCCATTTGGTGCTTGTTGGGTTATATTGTATTCTATTTACTTTGACGCTTTCAGTTCAGTGAATAGGGATAGTTCAATGAAATTAAATTGCATATTTATATATTAATCTACATTTTGGTTTTGTTAAACTAGCAATATGTAGCCCATGTATCAAATGCTGCTGTCGGGCAAAAAAAAAAAAAAAAAAAAAAGTGTATGTATGACATGCCATAATATTTTTGGCCAGACAGTATCAGATACATGGGCTACACACACATTTCCTTTTCCTCTTCCTCAACGACGATGGCAGTATTATCAGCAGCACCTGTCTTTTTACTAAAGAAATGCTTATTGTATCCCCCTTGCCTAGAGTCGAAGGGCCCGGGGCTGGGTTTCTACTAAGCTAACATGGAATTGTTTTATGGTGGTCATACCATTGATAATTTAGCTATTTGATTTGTAATTTTAGGACCCCTGTAGGTCTAAAAAATTGTTTTTAATTTGCTACTAGCCTATGGAAACATATTGAATTACAGATTCATACATGGAAAAAAGATAGTCAAACATGTAATCAAAGGGAAGTATGTTTTGAAGTTTCTGTCCTGTAGCTGAGAGAAAAGAAAGCTCATATAATTAAATGTGTTTGTCATGGAATAACCCCTATACCTTTCCTGTGAAAATGCCATATTCACTTCCATCAATTTTTCAGCAGGAACCGGGTTGGTTACCTTTTAGACGAGTCCTGTGACACTTGTGGGAGTTCTAGCGCAACACCAACGGGTTTGTGACAGTCTCAACTTTTCATAGAGTGGTCATATTAGTGGGTAGCACAAACCGCTCGGACCCTACAGACGTTTTCGTGAGAAGAGTGATTTTCCGGATGTCTCCTGGTCTGACGAAATACCGCTGTAGCTCGGCCACCTTCCACTGCAGATGCGGAAGATTGTAATAATTGCGCAGCTCATGAGGCCCCTTGATGATGTGAGGACCGAGGCAATTGCCTCTTCTACCTAATGGGAAATCTGCCAGTGGCTTGCTAGTTGTAGGAGTGCCAAATACACAGATGTTATGTTTCAAGCTCCAACAGTGCAGCAATATTTAGCAATACAATAACAATACACATGTAACATTTTTTATATATTTTTTAATTAAGAACAAGAAATTAGACATACAAATAACACTGATGCCCAGACGGATTTCCCCGAAAACGATGCAGGCACGTAACAAGAATTTAATCGCAAGGAATATTTCATAGGTTGTCTTCTTCACAGCAGCAACAAACATTTGAGAGAATGGTTAAGCGCACACATGGTTGTTGACACGATAGATAAGGTGTCTTATATTTGGGCTTTTTGTAACATAAAAAAATTATCCAGTACATGTTAGTTTGTTAAGCTTGCTTTGTGTGATGGGTAATTTATGAAGACTTGTGCCTGAATACCTGGCAAATGTCCTGGGTGCAAAACCCCTTGAGTGCATCAAGGGGTATTGGGGGTGTATACCTTCTAGAGGTCGACCAACTAATTGGAATAGCCTATTAATTAGGGGCGATTTTAAGTTTTCATAAATGAAATTTTTAACTAATATTCCACCCATGAGGCCACTAGGTCATTTGACTGCAGGAAAGCCTGCTGGAAGTCAGACCGCTAAGCGTAGAGTCAGGAATGCCTGATGGATATCAATACAGCTCCTTTGTGTTGAACTGGAGGTGCAAATCCAAGAATGGCTCTGCCGTTTTGCCGTTTGACTTTGACCAGCATTTAATGACCCATCACGGCTGGACAGCAATTCAATTTATTAGGCAATAATGTATGTAACAAGAGGTCAATCTTTTGTCTCATCTACAAACATGCATTTTCACAGTTGTTGTGATGTGTTTGTGTAGTGTTATTCCTTCATGTTCTGCCTCAAAACCCCTGTGATCACAGCTCTAGAGCCCCAAAGGCTGTGTGTATCATGTATGTATGTTTGTGTGTGTGATCACAGCTCCAGAAAGGCTGTGTGTCTATTATGTATGTGAGTGGGTGTTTAGGTGGCAGGCTTTTACTATGTGCAGTTCACACCTCATTGATCAATCTATGGAGCACTTGTGGGGCTTTTTTAAAAGAGGGGGGGGGTGTCACAGTTCGCCTGATGGAAGTTTGGTGAAGCTATAGTGAGCTCCATCGAGTCTGTTGCAGAGTAGGCTGTGGGGGAGGGGTTGATCCTCCAAACATCACTTCATAAATAATGCAGTCAGATAGAGCTGGTTGACATGGACTGAAGGGACGTGGTAAAAATAGAAAGAACATTTATAATGGCCATGCTGGCCTTATTGAGGGGTCCGATGAGCCTAATAGAGGGTATGGAGGGAGAGTGGCAAAGAGGAAAAATCAGATCTGTAACTGCACTCACATTAATGTGCAAATCTATGGTACACATGAGTGCATTGGTGTCTCTGCATGAGTCTCTTAATACTGCACTATAAACACGGAGGCTTAGAAGTCAAGCTAAGGGACAGGGACTGGAGAGATCAGCCTCCACTCTGAAGGTGCAAATGCACTGTGCTCGCTGGCTTATGAATTTCGTGCTGTGCTTTCTATCAATCTCCCCTTTAGTGTTAATTTGAAATTAGAGGATTTGTTTGCCCGGGCTTCTTCTAAGGGTACAGTGTATTGAACGATGCACTTCGGTCATGGGTCGTTCCAATTTATAAAGCACAAGATAGAGGATTTCTACACCCACTCAGAATATTTCTGTAGTTACTAACAGTTGCAATTAGCATTCCTAAAACATTATTTTGTTGAAATATAGTTTGATCTCTGAGAAATTAAGCTAATTGATTGCACCAAAATTGGCCATTTTAATTTATAGTACCCAACATCCAATTTGGACCACACTTCTTCCTACCAATATGTATGTTTTTTGGTTTGTCAAAAGCCACCCACTGACCCCGCACACCCCATGCCAATCCCACCCCAACAACCAGTATACAGTAGAGCGGACAGGCTTGAATTGTGAGGATGACCACACAACGTATTTTCATCCTGATCCAAATCTATTGGTTTTCTACCAAAAGTTGCAAAGAAAACATTATGATCTATTTAATAAACACAAGAGACCAGCAAAATGTATTAAAGAGCATAGCGGTATAGCAGGAACAGTGGCAAATAGTGGTCAAAACCTGGTACCTTTAGACTACTTTATGGTAAGTAATAGAAGTGACTTTAATTACAAACGGATCTGAACAGGGGGGGGGGGGGGGGACGTCACCAGATTCACAGGGAATGCATGAGATAGTATGAAGAAGCAATATTCCAAGCCGCAGCTTCATACTACTTGTCAAACATAGAGAACTGATACTGTATACTGTTGTTGGGGTGGGATGGGCCTGGGGTGTGGGAGTCCGTGGGTGGCTTTGGACCTTTTTTAAAAACGTTTTACTCATTGGTAGGAAGAAGTTGTTCCAAATTGGGTACTATTTGGGTATTATTATCTGAATCCTATCAAATAAAATGGCAAATTTGGGTTCAATCAATTAGCTTAATATCTCAGATATAAAATTCAATTTCAAAATTGTATTTCCTGAATTCCAATCTGAATGCCAACCCATTTCTAACTACACAAACAATGTCAGAACAATCTGAGATGGTGGTTGTCATAGCTTGCTGAAATGCCATGGATCCACTCTTCCTACTGTGAGTACTGAGGGGAGAGATGTAGAGAAAGAACACAAGACAGACGAGAGGAAAAGAAACAAAGGCAGAGAGAAAGAAACACACCAACGACAAAGAAAAAAGAAAGACCCGTGGCAGGTCTTAATTACTTTGCACCTCTCCAACTATCAAACTACCGTCACATCTCCTGTTTAGCATTAGACCACAAATTGGTCACAAACCAATTCGTTTACAGGGTTTAAAGAAAGTCATAAAAACGTGTCCTTAAGTAATTACAACAGCTATTATTGTCCTATACCCAACTCTTTAGGGACCCCTTGGAACTTACTTTTCATCACATAACACTAATGCTGTAGTCTCTGGAGTTTTGACTAAAGGACTGTACTCTGTACTCCAAGGGAATGCAGTTCTTGGGATTCTTCAGTGATAGAACTGGGGTAGAAACATTAGGAGCCCATCCCATCCCTTCATTGACGTTTGGAGAAGTACTTTTTTCACAAAAAAATCCACCATCGCATTTGCAGACTAATGTAAGATAGCTTACTGTTCCTGATGAGTAGATTGGATGGTCATAATTAAGGCTAACAACCTACTCACTGCACAAAAAAAAACATCGGAACAATGCCTGCCTTCTCTTTTCTTGCTCAGCCCCAGCTAGAGGATATTTTTGTCGTTGTAGTATCTGGAAAACATTTGACCTTTTAACAAACAGAATTCATTCAATTCTACAATGCTTTACATGACTGGAGACATTAGCCAAATCTTTCATACCACAAAAATGACAGGGTAATGACAAACAATAAAAACATCCTCGTCTTGAGTGCAAACATCTAATCTAGGCCTACAAAAAGGGGAGACAGTAATTGTACAACAGCTTTGTATCTAGTCTTGAGGACTACATTTGAGGACAAAAAAAAAAAAAAAAAAAAAAAAAAAAAGTGGCACTGACTCACCCAATGCTAAAGACATTGAATATGCACCAAAGCTCTCCGCTAGTGCCAATAAAAAGGCTACTGTTGATAACTAAAGACTTTCGTGATTCAAAGGAGAAATATTTTTAGATTTCTTCAAAACAATCAAACTTTATTATTAATTATTGCAATAATGGAGCTGGTCAATGACCACCCTTAAGTGAGTGATCGCTGAGAGACCAAATAAGCAGGGCTAGGTTACAACTCTTCCTAATCCTCCTGAGTCTCCGTGACAAAGAACAGATATGTAAAATTATGCAAGGGTACATTGTGCTCTCACGCAACAGACTACAAGATTTACATGGTGCCAAATGTCTGTCTCTAGGTCATTTACTAATTGTTTATACAGAAATACTAATGTAACATAGGACACTAGGTCCTTTCCTCAAATGATGAGGTCCAGTGTCCATCTGCGATGTGGGAGAAATAAACTAGAGGGAGGGTTTGCCTGGCACCGGCAGACAGAACATTACAGACACTAATCATTGAATGGAATGCAGTCGTTAGGTTTTATCACCAAGACATCGTAAATCAAATGTCAGCATTAAGCCTCAGAGGCTCCTCAGAAGAATAGACGCGTGAAAGTACTAATATAAAGTAATGTGAATATTATGTTGTAATTTCCACCACAAGACAGAGTTTTTTTGTCTTCTCTTGTGTTTTTTGCATTTTGAAATATTGCGATATGCCTATTTCTTATGCTTTTCACTGACAGTCGGACAGAAGTAATTATATCATTTTGGCAAATGTTATTCAATTTACTTTCTATTAGACGAGCTGCCTATGCTTGATCCTTCACCTCATTGTTGTAGAGAACAAAGGTATCTAGAGATTTGGGATTCAAATTATGAACAGAAGAACAAATGACATTACCCACTGTGATCTCCCTTCAAAGCGTCTGTGTCTGGTGTAAAAACAACATCTGTCAATTCGACTACTTAGCCGCATGAGTTGAGATGAATCAAATGGTGCATTATCAGAGCATGCAGACACCACGGGACAATTTCAGCACACTAACTCAATCTTTCCTATCCAATAAAAATGAAATAAGTGAGATTTCCCCACTCTTTTAAAAAGAAGTGTCCTTTAACCACTTTCAACTATTCATCCCTCTCTCGCCTGTCCCCCTCCCTTCATGTGTATCTGAATAAGCAATTGAAAAGATTGGTGAATGTAATTCCGTTCTCCTTGGGGGGAAAAAAACAATATGTTTGTCATGTTGCATTATCATGACCGTGTCTTATGCGTCTTTCTTCAAGGTGAGTCGCTGGTGGGTCGAGCCGGACTGGGTGTCCCACGAGGTTACTGGAACTTCTCCTGGCTGGCCGAGGAGGAGCTAAACTCCCCCAAGGCCGTAGCGCCAACGTCAGGTGAGCATCTAGTTAGCGTTTTGTTGTCAGAGCCTCTTAGATTAACTGACAGGCCCAATCACTCTGTGTCCCAAAAAGACTGCGCTCCCTTTATGTGATGTCGCCCTTGCCGTCAGCTCTCCAACAACATCCATAACCATCTCAGTCTCGTTCGTCCTTCACCATCTGCGGTTTTGTTTTTCACCATCCCTGGCACATTTAACATTTAGCAGCCTCTGTGATGTTCTTTCTCCAAGTCTCTGAATTTGAACTGAAACAAGTTTAACTGAAGTGTTACAGAAGTGTTACTGAAACAAGTTTAGCTGGAGTGTAACTTAAAACCAGTGTTACTGTATTTCAAGTGTTACTAAAACAAGGAAATACTCTGAAACGAGTTCTACTGAAACAAGTTACTGAAACTCAGGTACAATACATAGATACACTGAGTATACAAAAACATTAGGAACACTTTCTATGACAGACGGACCAGGTGAATCCATGTGAAAGCTATGATCCCTTATTAATGTCATTAAATCCACTTCAATCGGTGTAGATGAAGGGAAGGAGACATGTTAAAGAAGTATTTTTAAGCCTTGACACAAATGAGACATGGGCTGTGTATGTGTGCCATTCAGAGGGTGAATGGGCAAGACAAAATATTTGTGCCTTTGAATGGGGTATGGTAGTACTTGCCAGGCACACCGGTTTGTGTCAAGAACTGCAACACTATTGGGTTTTTCACGCTCAACAGTTTTCCTTGTGTATCAAGAATGGTCCACCACCCAAAGGGCACCCAGCCAATGACAACTGTGGGAAGCATTTTGAGTCAAAATGGGGAAGCATACCTGCAAGCATCCTCGTAGAGCTTGACACCTTGTAGAATCCATACGCCGAAGAATTGAGGCTGTGATGAGGGCAAAATGGGTGGGTGCAACTCAATATTAGGAAGTTGTTCTTAATCTTTTCTACACTCAGTGTATGTCTGTCTATATCCATTATAGCTTAGCCTCTTACAGCACATTCAAATCACTGGGACTCCAAGGGTTCAGCCAGGTTTAACTTTCACCCTCACGGACCCTTGGAGGTCAGAGGTGGTTTTTAAAGTAATAATTCAGAGATGGCTGGCACTAAACTGTCACCGCATACTGTTTATGAAGCGCTTCCCTCCCTGTGACTCCCAGGAACTTTGGCTCAACCACCTGTAAATGGCAGCTACGAGACACTAATTGGTGTCACTCTGTAAAACGGGGCTCCATTTTGATTTAGAGGGAACTGGCCCGTCGGCCCAAAATGAGCGCCACCTGTGTGTGCTGTCATTCTATATGGGATGACCAGAAATGTCCCTCACCCAGTGACGTCCACTCACTCACCCCCAGAAAAAGGAGGGGGGGGGGGGTGTTTCTAATTAGCACTGTGCCTTCGAGATTGATGAATCAGGATAGTTAGCTGGCAATGAGAAAGACAACATCTAGACATGAAAAGCGCAAATGACCAAAACAGCTCGGAATGAGAATGCTTCCGCAAATAAGGCCCTTGTGGGTTGAGGGAAATCAAATCTTAATGGTGACCAACATATAGTAGTTGACTCTCACTAGAATTGTATGTGTGGTGACAATGTGTATGGGTTTGGCAAAGGTTCAGTTGCAAAAAACAGGAGGCGATTGTGAGATACATGAGCCTTAATACAAAAAGTAAAAGCCCATCTTCAAAAATAATCTCTGAGAAGAAGTGCTAGGATCAGGTCCCCCCTTGACATATAATCTTATATATATAATCAAAACTGACCCTTTATCAGCACTCTTCCTCTGACTCTGTGAATACGGCCCCAGAGCTTTAACCATGCCCAGAACACTTAAAATCTTTGGCAAACCTATTGCATGGTTGAAAGCATTGTCGCATGGGGTACTGTTGAGTGCAAACAGTGCCTTCTGTTCGCTATTCCGAACCAATACTGTACCTACAAGACGAACTATAAAATGTCAGTTCGGTGAGGAAACAGGCAGGGGTGCACAGTGCTGATAGGGGCAGGCTGGAGAGTGGAGCCGAGTGGAGGGAGGAAGGGAATGGAAGAGGGTGGTGGCCGGTGAGCACTACTGTGCTTCTGCAGGCCCGGTGATGGATCTTAGCTGTCTCCACAGCATCTGCTTTGCCCTGGCATTTATTATGGCCACTTTCCCCCCCCCCCCCCCTTCCTTTCACCCTCTAATCCTACTTCAGCGCTCTCTCTCCAACTCTTTCCAGATCGAGATGGATTGTCCCGATTCAGCAAATGATTGCCAGCGATCACTTGTGGAGTGGTCCACTATAATGGGGGGTGGAACTCATCGTATGTAGTGGGGTTCTCAGTTCTTGTAGAGTCACAATTTGAGCCACAACATCTGGTTGGATGTTTGACAGTGGGAATTTATGGAGACTTACAGAGGAGCTTCAAGCGGTGCCACTGTGTCAAGACCTGTCCAGTACGGTTGAATGATCAATACTTGGTGTTGCGAGAATGAAATACCATCCTCTGATCATCATCCAACCTCTTTGTTAATAGTTGACCATTCATCCTCCCTCGTGTCTTTACCATCTCTCTCCTCACCAACCTGCCCAAATCGCTTCCCCTCATCTACTACAACCCTAGGTTGAGACCATGCATCCAGGCAGTCGCCTCGGTAATAAATTGAGAGCAAGATTGATTTCCATCAAAAACCCATCTTCAGGTAGCAAAAATAGAGCAAGGACCAGATGATTACCATAAATGTTTGTTCCCCCAGTGCGGCTGTCTGATCATTTACGCTTTATTTCATTTATCCTATCCACATCTTGTATCGTCTCCTCTGTCTGTCAAAGAGGACTCACTACTCATCTGTCTGCCTGTATATATTTGACTGTGTGGCTCCATCTCAGAGGACAGTGAATGAGTTTACCCTAGAGGAACCAGGCCATAAAAAAGTGGAATCGAGACAAAAAAAACTGGAGCCCACAAGCAATTCAGTAGTAATCAAGAACATAAACATATTCATCATCCCAGTTAAATAATTCACAAGCACATTTGTCAAATCATTTTCAGGATGCATCGGGCACTGTCAAATGCAAATACATGAAGTGTTTTTCAATTTGAGAAAAATGTGCGTTGTGATCCTGGCTCAAATGTAGCAATTTAATTTGTATTCTAAATCTAAACGACCCCTGACTCTGAAAAGCAGCAAGGGTGTTCAATCTCTGTTACCCTTGATAAATGGGGTCAGGGTCATTGTGTCATGAAAGGGTTATTAAGCAATCAGGAACCTTGTTAACACAGCCAAATGCAATAGGAATGTGGGGTAGGTGCATAATAAGAAAAGGGTTTGAGGGAAATGACTAACTGGTGTCTCCAAGTGGCCACACACATCTTGAAAGTGTGCACAGTTCCCAAGTCATTTCAGTAAACTTTTATGACTCAAAGAAGAGTCTTTGAGGGCCTCCCGAGTGGTGCAGTGTCTCGAGAAACAGTGCGGCTTGTTGGGTCATGTTTCGGAGGACGCATGGATCTCGACCTTCGCCTCTCCCAAGTCCATACAGGAGTTGCAGCGATGGGATAAGACTAACTACCAATTAGATATCACGAAATTGGGTAGACAAGGTTTAAAGTGTTTTTTTTTTAAAGTCTTCAACGTTAAGGTGATTTAAACATTTTTTTTGCTCTCATAGCTGTGCCTTTGAGGAACTAAAACAAGCACACTTAAACTCAGCGAAAAAAGTAAGGTCCCTTTTTCAGGACCCTGTCTTTCAAAGAATTCGTGAAAATCTAAATAACTACAGATCTTCATTGTACAGTGGGGGGAAAAAAAGTATTTAGTCAGCCACCAATTGTGCAAGTTCTCCCACTTAAAAAGATGAGGCCTGTAAAGACAGGCTGGCCGACAACCCAAAGAGGGTGCAGAGCGCCTTCCAGAACCGGGACGAGAACTGAGGGCCGCGGTCGGAGACCATGTCCACGGGCAGTCCATGGATCCGGAAGACATGCTGCACCATGAGCTGGGCCGTCTCTTGGGGAGAGGAATGAAGTGGGCGGCCTTGGAAAAACGATCCACCATGGCCAGGATAGCGGTGTTGCAATCAGACGGGGTGAGACCTGTGACAAAGCCCAGGGAGATGTGAGACCAGGGGCGATGAGGGATCGGCAGAAGGTTGGAGAAGGCCAGCCGGAGCTTGTCGAGGGGTCTTGTTCCATGCACAGACCGTGCAGGCGGCGACAACCATGGAACCATGGTAGGCTACCCAAAGCAATGTCTCATGAAGGCAAGGGTCTGCCAGTAGCCTAGGTGGCAGGCAAGCCTGGAGGAATGGGCCCAGTCTAGGACCACGGGGCGGACAGCATCAGGCAAACATTCGGTTATCTGCCCCCCCCCTAGTGTTTGGTTAGGACTGCTGCGCCTCCCGGACCTGTTTCCCAATAACCCAGCTGAGTGCCGTCACCAGGCACGAGGTGGGAAGGATGGTCTCAGGCTCCGGGGTGGTAGCCGTGGGGTTATAGCGGCGACACAGGACATCCGGCTTGACGTTCTTGGACCCTGGCCGGTAGGAGAGCGAAAAGATGAACTGGATAAACAGCAGGGCCCATCTCACCTGCCTGGAGTTGAGGCGCAGAGATTCTCCAGGTTTTTTTGGTCGGTCCACACAATGAACGGATGTTCCGCCTCTTCGAGCCAGTGCCTCCATTCCGCCAATGCAATCTTCACCAAGAGAAGCTCCCGATTCCCCTCATTGTAATTCCTCTCCGTGGCGGTGAGGCGCTGGTAGAAGGTGGAACAGGGATGCAACATAAGGTCAAGGGCAGAACGTTGGAATCAAACAGCCCCTCCTCCGACGTCCGAAGCATCGGCCTCCACCACGAACTGACAGGAAGGTTCCGGATGAACCAGGATCAGAGCCGTGGTGAAGCAGTGTTTAATGTACCGGAATGCCCGGTCTGTGGCGGGAGACCACATGAACAGAACCTTGTTAGAGGTGAGGGCAGACAGTGGGGAAGCCAGGGTGCTGTAACCCCGGGAAAGCAGCGATAAAAGTTGGCGAACCCCAGGAAGCGTTGCAGCTGCACCCTGGACGTAGGCGGAGGCCAATCCACCACCACTTTCACCTTCTCAGGATCCATCTTGACACTCCCAACAGAGATGATGTAGCCCAGAAAGGGAATGGTGGAGCAATCGAACTCCCACTTTTCTGCCTTAATGAACAGTTGGCTCTGCAGAAGCCACTGGAATACCTGCCGGACATGGATCACGTGTTCTTGGAGGGAGCGGGAAAAGACAAGGATGTCATCAATGTAGACGAACCAGATCAGCATGTCACGGAGAACATCATTCACCAGAGCCTGGAACACCGCAGGGGCATTGGTGAGGCCAAAGGGCATGACCAGATATTCGTAGTGGCCGCTGGCCATGTTGAAGGTGGTCTTCCACTCGTCCCCCTCTCGCATCCACACCAGGTGGTAGGCGTTACGTAGATCCAGCTTGGAAAACAGTGGCCCCCTGGAGCGGCTCAAAGGCTGAGGAAATTAGTGGTAGCAGATAAGTTTCAGTCATGTCATTGACTTTTCTTCTCCACGAAGAAGAACCCTGTGCCAGTGGGAGAGGAAGTGGGATGAATAAATCCAGTAACTAGGATGTCCCCAATGTAGTCCCCCATAGCTTTGGTTTCAGGTCCCGACAGCGAGAACAGATGCCCCTGGGGTGGTGGTATGGAAGGTCAATCCCACAGTCATAGGGGCAGTGTGGCAGAAGGGAAGTTTGCCCAGGACTTTCTGAACACCTCCCAGAGATCTTGGTACTCTGCGGGAATGGCGGAGAGATCCAGAACCACCTCCGAGGACCCAGGAAGACGTCCCAGGGCAGGTTGCACAGACGCCAGACAATGGGCGTGGCAGAATGGACTCCAGTCCATGATGGCCCCCTTAGACCAGTTGATGAGTGGTTTGTGTTGCTGGAGCCAGGAGAATACCAAAACCACAGGGATCTGGGGGGACTTGACGAGCAGGAACTGAACGGTCTCGCTGTGATTCCCTGACACCCGTAGGCTGATGGGAGTGGTGTTACGGGTAACCCGACCTATAGAGATCCCCAGCTAACGCTCTAACATCCACGGGAATGGAGAGGGGCTGAGTGGGGATGTTCAGCTCTGAAGCCAGTGTCACATCCAAAAAGTTCTCATCGGCCCAAGTCAATGAGGACCCGGAGTGATTTGGACTGGTTTCCCCAAGCAGAATGACATGAAAAGGGGTGCGAGTAGGGGAAGAAAAAAAGTTCCCCATATGGCCCACCAGAGTACTCACTTCCAGACAAAAACTCGAAAAGTTCCCTTACAGGTCATAGAAACAAGTCAAACGATGTATGGAATCAATCTTTAGGATGTTTAACATAAAACATCAATAATGTTCCAACTGGAGAATTCCTCTGTCTGAAGAAAAGAACTGGAACGAGAGCTAACTCTGTTGGGAGCGCACGTCACGAACCTGAGACACTCTACCAGACCACTGACTCAAACAGGTCTCATGAGCCCCTCCTTTATAGCAGAAGCCTGAAACAAGGTTCTATAGACAGTTGACATCTAGTGGAAGCCGTAGAAAGTGCAATTTGATTCTATAGACACTATTCACAGCTTTGAAAAACTACAAACCTCAGATTTCCCACTTCCTGGTTGGATTTTCCTCAGGTTTTTACCTGCCATGTGAGTTCTGTTATACTCAGACATCATTCAAACAGTTTTAGAAACTTCAGAGTGTCTTCTATCCAATACTACTAATAATATGCATATATTAGCATCTGGGACAGAGTAGGAGGCAGTTCACTCTGGGCACGCTATTCATCCAAAAGTGAAAATGCTGCCCCCTATCCCAAAAGAGTTAACTGATATAAGACCCTAGTATGTATCTAAATGTTTTTTATCCATAATTTTTATGATTATTTATTTGAATTGCGCGCCATCCAATTTCACCGAAAGTTGTCGACAGGTGTCCCGCTGACGGGACGCCTAGCCCACATAATATATTTTAATATCCCAACAGGGGCAGGCAATAGACAGATCAAGGCAGGCAGGGGTTAGTAAACCAGAGGTGGGGCAACAGTACAGACTCAGGGTAAGGCAGAGATCGGTAATCCCGAGGGAGGCAATGGTACAGGTCGGCAGGCAGGGTGGTCAGACAGGTGGGCTCGGAGTCAGGACAAGCAAGGGTCAAAAGCAGGAGGGAGAGAAGAGAGAAACTGGAAAAAGCAAGAGCTGGTTAGCTTGAACAAACAAGATGAACTGGCAACACAGGTCTAAATACACAGGGGATAATGGGGAAGATGGGCGACACCGGGAGGGTGTGGAGACGCTCACAAAGACAGGTGAAACTGATCAGGGTGTGACAATATAGTGCATTACTTTTGACCAGAGCCTATGAGTGTAAAGTAGTGCACTGTGAAGAAATTAGAGTGCCATCTGTGTCGCAACCTTAGTTTAATTAATATGGGTGGATGTTGTGCTGAGAGACCATTCAGCAACTTAACAAAAGCAGGGGCTGGAAATAGATCCACAAAGAGACTATTTATTTGGAGAATAATCAGAAGTTATTCATTATAACCCTTATAAGGACCATGGAAAATAATGGCTTTGATGTAATATCTAAGTCTAACACTGTACCCGGAAATGTATAATGGCACGGATGAACCTATGCCAAGTGGAAAAACACAGGTGAAACAGACTTTTACAGACAGTGAATGAGATTTCTGTCACAGAGTTGTTCCCTTCGCATTTCACCCATTGTTCTTCTTGTTTATGTCTCTTGACAAACATTAATAACTCAACTGTTGTCCGATGTTTTACAAAGTCACAATAGGACTTAAAATTGTTGTTACAAGGTAGCAATGGCACATTGACACCCACAACTTTGAATCAACGGAGACAATGTTTTGTGGTGGTTTGTATTTGCTAGGTTGTGTCTTGATTACCAAATGACTTGCAAGAGTCATTATATAATAGATGGTCAATGCAAAGCTGACTAGAATGCTTTTGATGAGGTAGGACAAGGAAAGGTCCAGTTTCATATGGCTAAGTATGACACAAGACCTACAATATGGCTCGGTTTTATCTTGACAGCTGCCACTTGCTTATGACAACCGACTTCACAGTCATCACTCAATCCATTATCCACGTCAGATATTGTAATTGTCTGAGAATAATGCTTAACAAGTAGGTCATCGTCATAATAGCCTGTATAACAATTGTATTTAGCCAGTTATCAGTTTCTGTGAACAATGACGACACATTATCATGTGATCACATAAATCAAATCAAAGTGTATTGGTCGCGTACACAGTTTAGCAGATTGTATAGCCGGTGCAGTGGTTCCTCCTTTAACAGTTACGTCATACTGCAACACACCTTGCGGGCTGCTGCAGAATTCTATGGCACGTTATTTGTCAGCCATTTTTACCATTAATGCTAGTTAGTACTAGTTTGAATACCAGAAAGCATCTTTGAGAAGTATTTGAGAGTCTTCAATATTGGCATTACAAGATCATTTTAAAACTTTTTTGTAGGAACATAGTATATGGGATTGATCTATATTTGATGTTAAGTACAAAACCCCCCCAAAAATCAAGAACGTCAGGACGAATCCAATTAACACCCAAATAGCACTAACAGTAAGCAAAATGCAATCTATACATTTGAACACTATACGCATGTTATGTGATCATTATACGTACTGTACGTTATATTATCAATACGTACAGTATGTTATGTGATCATGATACCCAATAATGACACCTGCTACGTAGCGTTTTGTACACCTTATGCTGATAGGGATCAAGTGCTTCTACATCTGCATTGCTTGCTGTTTGGTGTTTTAGGCTGGGTTTCTGTATAAGCGCTATATGACATCTGCTGATGTAAAAAGGGCATTATAAATACATTTAATTTGATTTAAAGTTAAATGTTCAGCTTATGTTGTTAAATATATATATTTCTGCAAGTATGTTACGTTTCTGCATGCAATGTAGTGTTAAAAGGTTGAAATGGCCTTGCATGGGAAAGTGGTGTTCATTAGCTGACTAATAGTTTAGAAACTAGCTGAGCTGGAAAGTAGCCTATCACAAAGGGGCATTCACATGAAAGTTTGCCTCGAACTACCCTAGTCCAAGGTTCTCTTGTTTCTTATAATGTAAGCAACTGATTTAACCTAATCACTGAGGATGCGTCCCAAATGGCAACCAATTCCCTACATAGTGCACTAATTTTGACTAAAGCCAAATGGGCCCTGGTCAAAGTAGTACACTAGGGAAAATGGTGCAATATGGGACGCACCCAGAGTGCAAATTACAAGGGGCTCAGGTGGGTCTCAGACCATGTGAATTATATTTGAGTCCCCATAAATAAAGTCAAGCTTTTTTTGTGGGGGGGTCTTTAAATAACTCTTAATTGAACCTATTTGTTTAAAATGGCATTTGTACTGCTACAGTGGTAAATATTAAAATAAAAGCATATTTCAGATTAAACAAACACCCCCACATCGGTGTCATGGTTTAAAAATAAAAAAAAGTATCCATGTGGCTGTCACATATCGCCCAATGTCATAAAATGTGTGGGTGTTTTGTAACAGATTTCTCTTTCCATTCATCAAATGGCGCTAGTGCACAGTGAACTGGTTGTGTTCATTCCACATTTAAAGGTAATACGTTTTTGTTTAACCATTAAATTAGATGTCTTACTATTAAGACTAGTGATGCATCGATATGACATTTGTGATATTGTGATATTTTCCTTGCCAAAATATACGATACCGATAACCGATATTTAACATTTTAGTGGCCTTTTAAGTGTTAACACACACACACGGACACAGCAGTCTAAGGCACTGTGTCTCTGTGCAAGAGGCGTAACAGTCCCTGGTTCGAATCCAGGCCGTATCACATCTGGCTGTGATTTGGAGTTCCATAGGGCGGCGCACAATTGGCCAAGCTTTGACCTGGCCGTCATTGTAAATAAGAATTTGTTCTTAACTGACTTGCCTAGTGAAATAAAAGGTTACACACACCAAAAAGTTATTTGTTGGCATTTACATATGTCGCCATTACCAGTAAACATAATCAAAACCTATTTCTTTCACATGCCGTGCTCTTTCGTTTTTCATTTGTTCATTCGTTTCATTCTCAACCAGGATTTCTATGGAACGCAGTTTGGGTCTTTGTGTGTCAAATAAGCTTGTTGACCAATCAGGACATGAATACGACTGCACATCATAATAATTTAACGCGTTCAATATTTTTTTTTACCTAGTTAGGCATTGATTACACTCACTAGTATTTCAGATGTCACAATGATTCAGCGCCTACCTACAGTGCTGGGGCCTGTTGCACAAAACTAGGATAAGGGATTAAGCCAGGATATCTTGGTGATCCTGGCTCAATTGATCCGTAATCCGGTTGCACTAAAGATGGATAGAGGGCAGGAGGATATGTTATGGTATAAATTACCATGGAGATTTATTCTGTGGAGCTAGCCTGCTCCAGACCAGGCTAAATTCCAGGATCTATTTAATCTCATCCCTAATGTCAGTCAGCAGTCACCACAAATGGAAACCAATAGTTTTCACTGCTCACTATACATTGTTATCACATAACTAGACCCACTGTTATTATTTAAACGTTTGTGATCATTAATTTCAATGATTTTGGATAAAAAATGATTTTTAGATAATTTACAGTTTCCCATAGACTATAAGGCTATATATAAAATGATAGAATATTAGGGCCACAGAGGGGAAAAAAAACACGTCATAATATTGTAACCAGTTGTTTTAAAGGAGGACAGTTGTTAAAATGACAGATGTACAATTTCACGAAATGCCCCACTTCAGTATGGTTTCATAAACAAAGACATGCTGATGTGCCAGAATATTAAGTATCACATTGTCATAAGTATCAAAACAATATGTAGCTCATAAATTTATGACTTTATCCTTTTTCTTCAGTGTGGCCCTAGTACTCTGTCATATAAACAAATACACATTCCATATGAATATAAAAACACAATGTGTAACATTGTTCCTTTATTGAATAAGGACAAAACAAAGCAGGTAAACCATCAGCTCCTTTCGAAACTGAAGTCACAGTGACTCTACAAGATGGAAAGCACAGAATCCAAGCATATTATACAAAATGATACATACACATTCAAAGGTCTGTATATAACACACCCTGCATGTCTGCACACTAAAATAAATGCAGGACAAATCCATACACATCAACTGAACAGACAAATGAATGGATGCAGTAGCCTCCCTGCAGCCTTGTATTACACACAGTATACCGCACAAACATCATAAGAGGCCAAATTCGTCAAAAAAACGAACCCAAAAAAAACCAAATTCCTCTGCCACCGCAGGACATATTTAACCAAAATTGAAAGCACACATACTAACTAAAATAATTCAACACATATTGGTCCCTCAGCAGCCGACCACTGTCGTCATCAGGGAAGATTGCCGGATTGTCCCAGTCCATGGCTGGTGGCACTCTGGGGGCCCTCTCCTTCCTCAGGCAGGCCACATTGTGGAGGACAGCACAAGCCACAGTAATATCACATGCCCTAACAGGGCTGACCCTTAATTTGTGAAGGCAGTGAAAGCGTGCCTTCAGGAGGCCAAAGGTCATTTCAACTCTGGCCCTGGTCCTGGCATGGGCATGGTTGTAGGCCTGCTGTGCTTCCTGGGGGTCTGTGAAAGGTGTCAGGAGAAAAGGCTGGCAGCCATACCCCCTGTCTCCCAGCAACACACCAGAGAATTCACCTGTCAACACAAAATCTCATCATTACTACCTCATAAACACAGTGATATTCTTGACACAGCCATGATGGTTATAAATAGGGGTTGTGTGGCTTACCTTGTGATAGATTTCAGAGGCACTGATAGATTTCAGAGGCCCGAAAGATTCTGGAGTCATGGACTGAGCCAGGCCATTTTGCCACAACATTGCTGATCACACAGTCAGCATTGCAGACCATCTGAAATCATAAGATGAGGAATATTACACCAATCAATGCACATCACTGGCAATGCAGAGTGTTCGTCAATGGACAATATCAAAAAGTTATGTTCACCTGAACATTAATGCTGTGAAAGGATTTCCTATTCACAAAAATCGGCCTCATGGGCACCTGAGGGGGCTTTTATCCTTATGTGTGTGCAGTCCACTGCACCAATGACATTGGGGAAACCTGTCACACAAAGTAATGAGTAACCTACTATTTGTTAACAGTTGTCCTGTAATTTGTAGATCCTCTTACCTGCAATCCTATAGAACTCCTCTTTGATGTCACAGAGTCTTCTGTGGCCAGGGAAGGAGATGAAGACATCTGCTAATGCTTTGATAGCCAGACACACACTCCTTATTGTGCGGCAAATTGTGGCCTTGTTCAGCATCCCCCACTGAGTACAGGAAGGCTCCACTAGCAAAAAAGCGCAAGGCCACACAAACCATTTGCTCCACACTCAGTGCATGGCTCCGTGCAGTGCGGTGCTTAATCCTGGGACCCAGTAGTCTGCATAGATACCTGATGCCATCTGCAGAAAACCTGTATCTTTCATATAGATGGTCATCAGGGAAGGCCAGTGGGTCCAACCGGTCCCTGAAGACCCTTTCTCGCCTGAAGGCTCTCCTCAGCACAAGTGCTTCTTCATCCACCACATCTCGCACGAATGGGCATGCCATTGTCAGAGCAGAAAGGAACACACAATTTTGGGCCTTCATATAGGCTAGTGGCCACACCTGGTGCTGGGGGGGTAGGCAAAAGAGGGCGATGCCTTATAACGATGACTTGGTTGTACTGATTGCTGGGAAAATAAAACCTTAGAAAGATGCCACCGTCCTGTGTGCTCACAATAAGAGCTCATATGTCATGGCTCACTTGACTTTGAGAATATACCAAATTTTTATTTTGAGCTGTGTCATCTTCTTGGAGCTGGGGGAGGAAAGAAAAATGATTAATACATTTAATCACCTCCCTCTCAAGTTTTTTTATTTCAAGGTCCAGTTTCCTAATTGTCCTCTTTTTTATTTCGAACTCCAGTGCAAGATTTTCCATCTTTTTCTTCTTGTACTGAATGTCTGTCTGCCAGTTCTATTTGGCGCCGGAGGTGGTTGCCATAAAACTTTCTGATAGCTTGTGAGCTCTGAACACAATACAATTAGCGCAGCTGGAATTTGGCAGGATGTGGTGTCCTTTTATTAATAGGCACTGTTGCCAGGCTGGTTTTCCCACTGTATAGCATCTGGGTCCTGTAAAAGAAATTCGATTTTTTGATTTTGATGAGGACTCCTCACCATTGTAGAGTAAATAGTACTTTCACAGTCTTTACATGATACCTCATGCCTTCTGGAATCCAGAAAGATGGTCTCCTCCTCATCATCGTCTCATTCATGTGCTGTTGCTGCTGCACTGGGGCCTTCACCCTATCACATTTAATCGGATTCATATTGAAGCTAGTAGACAAGACATGCCAGGCCTACAGTATGCCTTTGATGGAGTACTCACTGGATCAGCATCGTCTGGTGCCTCTAACAGGAACACAGTGCTGCCAGACACTGCAAGGCAATAGGTAAACCAAAGTCAGACAGTCCAAATTGATTCAATATGAATGTGGTTGTATCCCATGTAGAGATGGAAGGACATACCTTGAATGAAGCGGGTGGCATCTTGGGAGGAACCTATGCTCGTCTCTTTCCCCCCAGGGATCCCCTCTAAGACGGGCCTGCCTTTATTTAGCTCCAAGGCCATGTCCTCTGCTGGGGTAAGGTCAGCCTTTGGTGACCCGCCACCCGTGCCTTGTCTGTGGGTATTCTTTTTCACTGCTAAAACAGTACAGACAATGTGTGAGCAGGCACCTTCTGGGTACAATATATGCTTGTGCTTTGTTAAATATTAGTCAGGGACCATACCATTCTGCAGAATGTTCTTGTATTTGATTTTGACCTGCTGCCATGTCCGTTTTGGCCCATTCATGTTTAATCTACACACACATTTAATGGAGTCACACTGCAAAAAATTACTTGGTATTTTTGTCTTGTTTTCAGTAAAAATATCAAAAAATTTATCATAGCTTTATACAGTGTGATGGAGTTACTTTACACAATTTCACTCATATCTGCAGTGCATTTCAATAAAAAATTTAACAGTTTCATAATTACAGTACAACTGCATTTTTGGAGATGTGAATTAAATATTTGAATTGTAATTGTGATGTTTCAGCGGAGCGGTGAGTGTGTAATTGTGCACTACTTACGCATTCAGGTGGTCTGCAATACTTTGCCACGCTTTTTCTCTTTGCTTTATCACTGTGGCGGTGTTGCCTTTCTTCTTAATTATATATTTTACCTCCTCGTATGCCTCCATGAGGATTTGTGCTTCCGACGGGGAAAAGTACGCGGCTCTAGTTGCCATGGTAAATCAGTTAATCTGTGATCTGTGGCGGGGTCTATTTGAGTGAGCCGTGAGCGCGCACCTATCCAGGATTGGTTTCACCTGGCTTAATGAATCCGTGTCTGCTCATCCTGGCTTGGTCTTTGTGCAACCAATTAAGCCTGGACGCACATGTTTTGGCTTCATTGAGCTCAGCTGAGTCATTTATCCCGGATGTCTTAATTCTACTTTTGTGCAACAGGCCCCTGGTCATAAAAAAAAAAACTAGCTAGCTCATGGATGCAAACAATGTTCTTCCCCAAAAACATAGCAAAACGACATCTGTTTCAGTTGCTGTAGTTAGCTGTCATCTAAAATAACCCTAATTTATAAGACAGTTCTTATTTGATTAATGGTGGTCAGACCCATCTATGTGACGCTAGCCGCAATAAGGATTAGCCACAATAGTGGACTTTGCCGTTAGCCTTCAAAATAAACGTTTGGTATAATTCTACTATTTGCATCACTGTCAATGACACTTTTATTTTGAAGGCAACCGCCAAGTCCACTATTGTGGCTAGCTTCTCAACACAACACGGTCGAGCCTCACTAGCCAGATGAAGCTAGCTGGCTGCTTATAATGTTAGCTTAGGGCAACAGGGTTAAGTAGCTGGCTAGCTCTTTATTTTCATGAACTGAAGTTACATTTCAATAGGCGAACAACAAGTGGCAAACAAGCTAATACATAAGGATTCCTAAATCATTGCTAAGAATAATGAGAATCACTGCAGTTTCTATGGGTCATTGTTTTCAGGCTGGTTGTATTGTTGCTAGCTAGGTACCAAGCTAAAGCTCGCTATCCCAGAAGTTGGACAAATTATGCTTTATTACCAACGTGGTATTGTAAACACGTCATTCGTAGCCAATGTTTGATTGTTTGCCAACTTTTGTACAGCTTTGACAGTGCTACTGTATCTGTTTTGACACGCAAAGAACCAAACGGCGTTCCATAGTATATACAGTTGAAGGCAGACATTTACATACACTTAAGTTGGAGTAATTAAAACTTGTTTTTTCAACCACTCCACAAATTTCTTGTTAACAAACTATCATGGGAAAATCAAAAGAAATCAGCAAAGATGTCAGAAAAGAAATTGTAGACCTCCACAAGTCTGGAGGAATTTCCAAATGCCTGAAGGTACCACGTTCATCTGTACAAACAATAGTACGCAAGTATAAACACCATGGGACCACGCAGCCATCATACCGCTCAGGAAGGAGACGCTTTCTGTCTCCTAGAGATGAACGTACTGGAGTGAAAAGTACAAATCAAGCCCAGAACAGCAAAGGACCTTCTGAAGATGCTGGAGGAAACGGGTACAAAATTATATCCACAGTAAAATGATTCCTATCTCGACATAACCTGAAAGGCTGCTGAACAAGGAAGAAACCACTGCTCCAAAACCACCATGAAAAAGCCAGACTATAGTTTGCAACTGCACATGGGGACAAAGATCATACTTTTTGGAGAAATGTCCTCTGGTCTGATGAATCAAAAATAGAACTGTTTGGCCAGTTGAGGCTTGCAAGCCAAAGAACACCATCCCAACTGTGAAGCACGGGGGTGGCAGCATCATTTTGTGCGGGTGCTTTGCTGCAGGAGGGACTGGTGCACTTCACAAAATAGATGGCATCATGAGGCAGGAAAATTATGTGGATATATTGAAGCAACATCTCAAGACATCGATCAGGAAGTTAGTTAAGGATCGGCATTCCGTCAATGGGACAGTTGTAAATCATGCAGCGTGTTGTCAAGATCGCAGATTTGAGAGAAAAAAAAACACGTCAGTACATAGAGGTCGACCGATTTATTCGAAATGGCCGAGTTCAAGTTCATAACAATCGGAAATTGGTATTTTTATGTGCCGATTTGCCAATTTTTTAATACCTTTATTTAACTAGGCAAATCAGTTAACCTGTCTTCTCCCCTTCCTCTACACTGAAGTGGATTTAACAAGTAAGATCAATAAGGGATCATAGTTTGACTGTATTCACCTGGTCAGTCTGTCATGGAAAGAGCAGGTGCTCCCAATGTTTTGTACACTCAGTGTATACCATGCCATTCTTTAACAGCCAAGTTTTACTCCACGACAATGGTCTGAAACCCATGACATGTCATTCTTACTGTATTCCAGACAGATTTAGGATATCCAAATTGGTTAACTCTTAAATCACCTGCATTTAGAATAACTGTAAAGGTAAGAAAAATGTATGAGTACCTAAACCATCTGAAAGGGAATAACCATCTTATTAACTAACGGGTGCAATAAATCCAACTACTAACAGATCGGATTAGAAAAATGTGATATTTATCTTTATGTAGCATGAGATCATTCAATGTGCACGCAAAAATCCACATTGAAACAATTTAAAAAACTATCCTGATTTAGAGCATGCTGGGAAATTTAATGAGTGTTTTTTGCACGTGTGATGATTGTACCTTTTTAAATTCAAAATATTGGGTGCAGAAATGTACCATTGTACTAGATTATCAGCCCATGTACCCTAAAATGGTATGAACAGTACCATATGAGGTGTACCTCTGAAAGTACATTGTGTATTTTGATATTTTTGTACCCCTGGGAACAATGCTGTACCCTAACCATACCCTTTGTTCTGAGACCATAGCAAAGAGCAATTGCTCAAGCAAGTCTAATGAGAGGAATGTAACCTGAAAACCAGCTGTTATTGGCAGAGAGGTTTGAAACTATTTTTGTTATTAGTCTATTAATTTGTACTGCATGATGTCTTCAGGCAGGCTAAATCACAATTTCTCAGTATCATTCCAACCTCAGCTGGAAATATATTTAACACGGGAAAATCTGGGCCTAACAAGGGCTGGGATATTGCATATTCTAGTAAAACCTTCACATCACTAAAACTGAGTCTAAATTCTTTAGAAACACCATTTTAATTATATGCGATTCAGAACGCCAGCTTAAATGACATTGTACCAAGGGCCAAACACAGAAATTGTGTTTACCTTCTCTGAAAAAACATCCCTTTGCCAAACAAAATGAATACCTTTTGACAGAAACAAAAAGACACAAGAACCGGATGAAAATACAAAAACATTGAGAGAAGACGATGCTTCTCTTTGTTTACTTTGGCAGTCGTGGAAACATAGAATAAGCTTGTCATCTTTGATGGTGTAATCAAAATGTCATATGTAGGGTCGTGGAAATTCAGTACGGAGAGAGACTTGGTCATTCCTTAAAAAAAAACATATTTATTTAACGTTGCAATAACGAACCCGTCGACCGCACACTAAGTTGTGTTGCCGAGAGCTTCCCTATCAATGAAAAACAGACATATGACACCAATAATGTTTAGCTCCACAACTCAGGCAGGTCAAACAGCATCATAAGCCACTTTGGGTTCATCCTGTCATTAACACATGTTAATTTCCCTGATGACAAGGATGTCTAGGACCCTTTGTTCCAGTCCATCTCTATCCCAGGTACAGCCAGTCCATGTAATACATCTCCCCAGTGCACCACTGATCATAGAATGGAACGTGGCTGTAAAGTTGTATAGCTCGCTAGTAAAACCCATTTCCTCACAGACTATCTGCAGGAAGCTAGAGGGGACACCATTAAACTCAGTATTAGCAGGACAGAAATATATCTTAGTTTGTTAATGAAATAATTGTTAAAATATCCAACAAATAAGGCAAATACATAATTTTTCTATCACAGTAGCCTTGCTGAGTGATGCCAAAGGGAATGTGATTACGTATTCAGGGGCACATTAAGACATACGAATGAATTAGGGATCCAAATGAGGATAAATGGGCAATTCACCCAGTTTGCTCATGTAGTGGATGGGAAAGCCTTGTGCCAGCCTTGTGATTCCGTTGAAAGCCTTGAGTCATTTCTCTGGCCGATTTGGCAACGTGCATGAGTGGTAAGGCAGTCATAGTGCACAAGTGTGCTTTTGCATTCGTTAATGTGTGCGGTATACGAGAGTGAAAAATGGGAGAAACAGCCAAATGTACAATAGCTCTGTGTGTAAGTGTGTTTGTGCCTGCTGGAGTGTGAGTCATGTATAAGAAGTATATCTGTGATATATATTTGTATATTTAGATATGTGTGTATAAGACTGTCTTGCATACATTTGTCTGCTAGAGTGCGAGTCATGTATAGAAGATAAGTGTCTGTAAGGGATGTTTCTCTATTTCAGTGTGTATCTGTGTACAGTGGGGTCTGAAATTGACACCCTTGATAAAGATGAGCAACAATTACTGTATAAAATACAAATACTGAGTTATATTGTATATAAAAAAAAGTTCACTTTATTAATACTGTTGCTCAGAGAAAGAGATTGTTTAACAAGTAATACTTTTGGCTTACCTTTTGTATTGACACCCCTGTTTTCCATACCTTGCAAAAAACCAGCAGTGACCGTTTCTAAAATATTTTATGAGCTGGAGAACACATTGGTAGGGATCTACATTGGTAGGGGCTGAGCTCAACCCAAGGAAAGAAACAAATATCCAAAAATACCCCTAAGCTAGACTAGCCTACTTCAATACAGCTAACTAACAAAAAAATACAGTGGGTGGTCGGCCCAGTTCTAACTAGTGTTTTTAAACAAAGTTTACCTACGGGTAGTGTATGCCCATGGGCGACTGGTCTTAGTACCCCCTTTTCCCACCATCAAACAGAACAAAAACAATACTCACAGGTGGGGGACAAAGTGACATGTAGTAGTGAAAACAAAACCAGAGAACTACCGAGAGATTGACAGAGAGATGGCACTTTAGAGCAAACAACAGACAGGGTTTTTAAACCAAGGGAAAGGGAATGTGATAGGGTAATGGAAACAGGAGGAGGTGTGTCTTCTGATTAGCGACTGATTGATGACTGATTGGGGAATGATGAATGTCACCTGTGAGGGGAGAAGGAGAGAAAAGAAATACACACACAGGATACACACACAGGATACCTGTATCTGTAACACTAGTGTATACAGGACAGTTTATATCACACAGTATACAGTCATACTCATGCTGAACCAAAGATAAACATCTATGGATGTGCTTCTATCTAACAATGTTCACTGATGCAACAAGAAACACCTCAGTTAACAGACTTTACAGCTATGAGGTCATGTTTTGTGTCTTCCGCCACAGCATGTTGTTGTGTAAAGCGTCCAGCCAGCCAGGACCCCTGAGAGGTGATTGAATGATAGGCTGATAGATTCACTCTGGCTTGGGGCTTTTTTGTACAATAACCCATGGCGAGAAACCATTTGAAACTGATAGAGCACTCCAAAAGACAGATTGTCAGTTACCTAAGCCACAGGGACATCTCTGTTTCTCTGCTGGTGGCCATCCTCTTGGGAGGGAACAATGACTTTATGGATGGATAGATGGATGTAGGTAGGGAACTAAGGAAAGAGGGAAGGAGTGTGCACCACCACTGTTCAATTGTCTGTCTGAGTGATACTTTTCTGAATGGTTTATTATTGCAATATTGTAATTGTTTGAAAATCTATAGGTGCATGCTAACCTTCCCTGGAAAACAGGGAATACCTATGCAATTATGCAATACCTTACAGTGAAGGGATTGTTTCCGTGTGCGCTACAATTGAATTATTTCTGAAGCAGTTGCCTGTTGCCTTTGTGTTCACTTCCAACAATAATTTCTGTAGCCCGTGTGTCTCACCGATAATTATGAACTGTCACAGATGGGTTTAAACCATTTACAGAATAGCTCTCTTTTGAAAACATACTTCTCATTTTGATCTTCATACTCCTGCTCCTCATCTTCTGCACTTCTACATGGGGTACATCTCAATACTCGAAAGCAGCTTCCTCTACTTATCTCCTTTCCTTGATCCAAACTGACCGAGTGCAACAGTGGACCTCCAGCCATATTGCTTTCATCCTGTATTTTCAGATCAGTGCTTGAAAGAGAAGGCAAGGGGAAGGAGGCCACTCAAGACTTGAGATGCAGCCATTTTGTTTATGATTTATGACACAGTTCGCCCATAGTAGCTACATGCCGCGAATTGACTGTATATCATCTTCCTTTAGATACGGGGTGCCCCGGAAACAGGAAGTCATGTGACCACCCGCAGCCTGAGAATAACCCGGATTTCACGTGGAGCGTGGTGGCGGCAGAGAACCCCTGGGAAGAGGGGAACGGGAGGAGGGAGAAGAAAGGAGGAAGTACACAGGGCTGGGAGGAAGGTAAGAATGAAGGTATTGCAACTCCGAAACCGGGGAAGTACCTTCTACATCATTTTCTCTTTCATTCAGCAACTTTAAAATGATACAGAAGTATAGTGTCCATATTAGGCCAGCCTCAGTCTCAGCAGGACTTACATTGTATTTCATACAGAGGTGACAACCAACACTCATATCTATACCTAAGATTATTTTCAGAAATGCTGTGTGCTTGTTCAGGAATCGCTCTTTGGAAAAGCTGCTTTTGAGTTTGTTTTACAACCTTGGTTCAACAAAGACATTTGGTTACGGTGGTGCTACAGGAATAGAGGTTTTCAATGTTAAAATACTACACTAGGCCAACACACTGACTCAACTCCAGCCACTTTAATAATGGGAATTGATGGGAAATGATGTAAAATATATCACTAGCCACTTTAAACAATGCTACCTAATATAATGTTTACATACCCTACATTATTCATCTCATATGTATACGTATATACTTTACTCTATATCATCTACTGCATCTTTATGTAATACATGTATCACTAGCCACTTTAACTATGCCACTTTGTTTACATACTCATCTCATATGTATATACTGTACTCGATACCATCTACTGTATCTTGCCTATGCCGCTCTGTACCATCACTCATTCATACATCTTTATGTACATATTCTTTATCCCCTTACACTTGTGTGTATAAGACAGTAGTTTTGGAATTGTTAGTTAGATTACTTGTTGGTTATTACTGCATTGTCGGAACTAGAAGCACAAGCATTTCGCTACACTCGCATTAACATCTGCTAACCATGTGTATGTGACAAATAAAATTTGATTTGATTTGAGAACACAAAAGGACAAAACGGAACAAGGATGAAGGTAACCAGAGATGCTTTTAACTGGGTGAAACCTTCAGGTAGAATATTACACGACATGCATGAAAACTTAGACTTTATTCCAGAGTGTTATTGATATACAGTGCATTCGGAAAGTATGCAGACCACTTGACTTTTTCCACATTTTGTTACGTTACAGCCTTATTCTAAAATGGATTAAATAGTTTTTTCCCTTCATCAATCTACAAACAATACCCCATAATGGCAAAGCAAAACAGGGCTACTTCTTCATTACACAAAGGGAAAACCTCAACCAGTTTCTAAAGACTGGTGACATCCAGTGGAAGCGGTAGGAACTGCAAGCAAGTCCCTTAGAAATCTGGATTCCCAATGAAAGCTCATTGAAAAACCTCAAATTTGAAAAAAATCTTGTCCTCGGAGTTTCGCCTGCTACATACGTTCTGTTATACTCACAGACATGATTCAAACAGTTTTAGAAACGTAAGAGTGTTTTCTATCTAAATCTACTAATACTATGCATATCTTATCTTCTGGGGATGAGTAGCAGGCAGGTGAATTTGGGCATGCTTTTCATCCAAAATTCCAAATGCTGCCTCCTACCCTAGAGAAGTTAAGAATTATGGAATGCTTCAGAAATATTTTGGTACCCTTCCCCAGATCTGTGCCTCGACACAATTCTGTCTTTGAGCTCTATGGACAATTCCTTCGACGTCATGGCTTGGTTTTTTGCTCTGACATGCACTGTCAACTGTGGGACCTTATATAGACAGGTGTGTGCCTTTCCAAATCATGTCCAATCAATTGAATGTACCACTAGTGGACTCCAACCAAGTTGTAGAAACATCAATGATCAATGGAAACATGATGCACCTTAGCTCCATTTCGAGTCTCATAGCAAATACTTGTGTAAATGAGCTATTTCTGTTTTTTGCAAAACATTAACCTGTTTTCACTTTGTCATCATTGGGTATTGTGTGTAGATTGATGAGGATTTTTTTTTTGATTTAATCCATTTAAGAATAAGGCTGTAACTTAACAAAATGTGGAAAAAGTCACGGGGTCTGAATACTTTCCGAATGCACTGTATCTCCAAGGAGACAATTCATGGTAGTAGTCTGTATCATTTCAAACGTGAGTACAAAAGCACCACTATTCCCAAGCCTCAGTCATGTTCTTAGCATAGCTTTGCGTTTGTAAGAGGAGAAAACTCATCTCCAGAGATGATGGTGAGAATGGAGGGTGTGCCCACTTCCTTACATGTTCTAATGATATTTATCATGTCCCCTCAAGCATCCTAAATCATCCATAAAGTATAGAGAGGGAGACGCTCTACAAAGCCTCAGTCAGTCAATGCAATTCGGTTACCTCTCTTTGTATCGCCACACTCGCCTGATAATTCCGTAAAGTCCGTAAGGTCTTTGAAATTGCAAGGTAATGATACCAACAATGGAAACAACCCAAACAAACGTAATGACAAAGTGATCAAAGATGATATCTCGTATATATTTAACAGCAATGTAGGTGCATAGGTGTAATAGGTGGCAGGGAAGTCAGGCGCAGGAGAGTCAAATGGAGTGAAAAATTGAGTCTTTTAATAAAGTCCACGGAGTATGCTCCATAACACTAAACGTACATCAACAAACAAAACATGGGTACGAGGACCCCGACGCGCACCTATACAACAATCACACTACACTGACAATAACATGAGGGGAAACAGAGTGTTAAATACACAACAGGTAATGAATGGGATTGAAAACAGGTGTGGGAAGACAAGACAAAACCAATGGAAAATGAAAAAAGGATCAATTATCGCTAGAAGACCGGTGACGTTGAACGCCGAGCACCGCCCAAACAAGGAGAGGCAATGACTTCAGCAGAAGTCGTGACAGTACCCCCCCCCCCCCCCCCCTGACGCGCGGCTCCAGCTGCGCGTCGACACCGACCTCGGGGACGACCCGGAGGGCGAGGTGCAGGGCGATCCGGATGGAGGCGGTGGAATTCTGATAACATGGAAGGATCTAACACGTCCTCCACCGGAACCCAGCATCTCTCCTCCGGCCCGTACCCCTCCCAGTCCACGAGGTACTGAAGGCCCCTCGCCCGACGTCTCGAATCCAAAATGGATCGAACAGAGTACGCCGGAACCCCCTCGATGTCTAGAGGAGGCGGAGGAACATTACGCACTTCAGCCTCCTGGAGCGGGCCAGCCACCATCGGCCTGAGGAGAGACACATGGAACGAGGGGTTAATACGGTAATGAGTGGGTAGTTGTAACCTATAACATACCTCGTTCACTCTCCTCAGGACTTTAAACGGCCCCACAAACCACGGACCCAGCTTCCGGCAGAGCAGGTGAAGGGGCAGGTTTCGGATCGAGAGCCAGACCCTGTCCCCTGGTGCGAACATTGGGGCCTCACTGCGGCGACGGTCTGCGCCAATTTTCTGGCGCCTTATGACACGCTGAAGGTGGACGTGGGCTGCCTCCCAGGTCTCCTCAGCGTGCCGAAACCAATTGTCCACCGCAGGGGCCTCGGTCTGGCTCTGATGCCAAGGAGCCAGAACCGGCTGATACCCTAATACACATTGAAAGGGAGTAAGGTTGGTGGAGGAGTGACGTAGCGAGTTCTGAGCCATCTCTGCCCAGGGCACGAACTTCGCCCACTCCCCCGGCCGATCCTGGCAAGAAAACCGCAGAAACCTACCCACATCCTGGTTAACTCTCTCCACCTGCCCATTACTCTCGGGGTGAAAACCTGAGGTAAGACTAACCGAGATCCCCAGACGCTCCATGAGCGTTCCTGACCCTTGATGTGAACTGGGAACCCCGATCAGACACTATATCCTCAGGCACCCCATAGTGCTGGAAAACGTGTGTAAACAGGGCTTCTGCAGTTTGTAAGGCCGTAGGGAGACCGGGCAAAGGGAGGAGACGACAGGACTTTGAAAACCGATCCACAACGACCAGGATCGTGGTGTAACCCTGTGAAGGTGGAAGATCAGTCAAAAGAATCCACCGACAGGTGCGACCACGGCCGTTGAGGAACGGGTAGAGGTTGTAGCTTACCTCTGGGCAGGTGTCTAGGAGCCTTGCACTGGGCGCACACCGAGCAGGAAGAAACATAAATCCTCACGTCCTTAGCTAAAGTGGGCCACTAGTATCTCCCGTCAAGACAGTGCATCGTCCAACCTATCCCAGGATGACCAGAGGAGGGTGACGTGTGAGCCCAATATATCAATCGGTCGCGGACAGCAGACTGAACGTACAGACGACCAGCTGGACACTCAGGGGGAGAAGGCTCTGCACGTGACACCCGCTCAATGTCCGCGTCCAGCTCCCACACTACAGGCGCCACCAGACACGAAGCTGGGAGTATGGGAGTGGGATCCATGGACCGCTCCTCTGTGTCATACAGCCGAGACAATGCGTCTGCCTTAACGTTCTGGGAGCCTGGTCTGTAAGAAAGAGTAAACACAAAACGAGTGAAAAACATGGCCCACCTTGCCTGGCGAGGATTCAATCTCTTCGCCTGCCGGATATACTCCAGATTGCGGTGGTCAGTCCAGATGAGAAAATGGTGTTTAGCCCCCTCAAGCCAATGCCTCCACACCTTCAAAGCTTCAACGACAGCTAACAGCTCTCGGTTCCCCACATCATAGTTTCGCTCCGCCGGGCTGAGCTTCTTTGAAAAGAAAGCACAGGGACGAAGCTTCAGTGGCGTACCCGAACGCTGAGAGAGCACTGCTACTATCCCAGCTTCGGATGCGTCCACCTCCACTATGAATGGCAAAGAGGGATCCGGATGAGCCAGCACAGGCACCGAGGTAAACAGAGTCTTCAGGTGCTCAAAAGCCCTGTTCGCCTCAGCCGACCACTGCAAGCGCACCAGGCCCCCCTTTAGCAGTGAGGTAATGGGAGCTGCCACCTGACCAAAACCCCGGATAAACCTCCGGTAGTAATTGGAAAACCCCAAAAAACGCTGCAACTCCTTTACCGTGGTTGGAGTCGGCCAATTACGCACGGCTGTAATGCGGTCGCTCTCCATCTCCACTCCTGAAGTGGAAATCCGATGCCCTAGGAAGGAGATGGATTGTTGGAAAAACAAGCATTTCTCAGACTTGACATATAGATCATGCTCCAACAGGCGACCAAGCACCCTGCGCTCCAGGGACACATGCTCGGCGCTTGTAGCAGAGTATATCAGAATATCATCGATATACACCACTACACCCTGCCCGTGCAGGTCCCTGAAGATCTCATCTACAAATGATTGGAAAACTGATGGAGCATTCATCAACCCATATGGCATGACCAGGTACTCATAATGACCTGAGGTGGTGCTAAATGCCGTCTTCCACTCATCACCCTTCTTAATACGCACCAGATTGTACGCACTCCTGAGATCCAATTTTGTGAAAAAACGTGCCCCGTGCATTAACTCAATAATCGTATTGATCAGAGGTAGCGGGTAACTATATTTCACTGTGATTTTATTAAGACCTCGATAATCAACGCACGGGCGTAAACCGCCATCCTTTTTTTCACAAAAAAGAAACTCGAAGAGACTGGTGAAATGGATGGCTGAATGAACCCCTGATGCAGGGATTCAGAGACATGTCTCCATAGCCTCCGTCTCCGCTTGCGACAGGGGATACACGTGACTCTTGGGATATGCAGCGTCTACCAGGAGATCTATCGCACAATCCCCCCGTCGATGGGGTGGTAATTGAGTCGCCTTCTTTTTACAGAAGGCGAGAGCCAAATCGGCATATTCGGGGGGAATGCGCACGGTGGAGACCTAGTCTGGACTTTCCACCGTAGTAGCACCAACAGAAACCCCTAAACACCTACCTGAGCATTCTCGCGACCACCCCGTGAGAGCCCTCTGTGGCCAAGAAACAGTGGGGTTATGACAAACTAACCAGGGTAGGCCTAGCACCACAGAATACGCAGGAGAATCAATAAGGAAAATACTAATCTTTTCTTTAATCTCCTTGTGACCCTCCTGCGTTATCATACACAAAGGTGCGGTTACCTCCCTGATAAACCCTGACCCTAATGGTCGACTATCTAAGGCATGAATAGGGAAAGGCATATCAACAGGAACAATAGGTATCCCTAAACTATGAGCTAGACTTTTATTAATGAAATTGCCAGCCGCACCTGAATCTACTAGCGCCTTATACTGGGAATGCAGTGAAAAATCAGGAAAAGAGACAAACAAACATTAGTGCAGCAGAGGGCTCTGGATGAGAATGGTGCCTACTCACCTGGGGTGACACCAGAATGCCCTGCCTGCCCTCTCTATTCCCAGAGGAACCAACCCGGCACCGACCAGCAGTGTGCTCTCTGCGACCTTGAATGGTGCTCGAGCGGGAACCCCCTCCGGTCTCCCTGCGCACCATCCCTCCCAATTCCATAGGTTCGGGAGAGAGGGTGCGGGAGGATGGAACAACCAGACCCCAATCTAGACGTCCACGAGTAGCCAGCATGTTGTCCAGCTTGATGGACATGTCCACCAGCTGTTCGAAGGTGAGGGTGGTGTCGCTACAGGCCAGCTCCCGACGGACGTCCTCGCGTAGACTACAACGGTAATGGTCGATCAGGGCCCTGTCGCTCCATCCAGCGCCGGCAGCCAAGGTCCTAAACTCCAAAGCAAAATCCTGTGCACTCCTCGTCTCCTGCCTCAGATGATAGAGAAGCTCACCCGCTGCTTTGCCTTCAGGTGGGTGATCGAATACTATCCGGAATTGGCGGGTGAACTCCTCAAAATGGTCCAGTGCCGCATCCTCCCTACTACACACAGCGCTGGCCCATTCCAGGGCTTTCCCGGTGAGGCATGAGACGAGGGCGTAACTCTTCTCACGGTCAGATGGTACTGGGGAGGCCGTGGCTAGATACAAGTTCAGTTTAAGGAGGAAACCCTGGCAGCCGGCAGTATCTCCGTTGTATCCCGTAGGTAGGGATAAATGAATCTTAGATTCCGGAGAGGAAAAAATGTTCACGGGAGATTCCGGTTGTGGTGGTGGTGGCGCTGGAGAAACTCCCTGTCTCTCCCAGCGATCCATTTTCATGACAATGTGATCCATGACGGAGCTGATAACGTCAAGCTCCCTCGCTTGTTCCTGAATGCTTTCCTCCAGCTCCATGGGCATAGTGTCCTCTCCTGCTGACTTCATATATTGGTCAGAGATTCTGTCATGCATAGGTGTAATAGGTGGCAGGGAAGTCAGGCGCAGGAGAGTCAAATGGAGTGAAAAATTGAGTCTTTTAATAAAGTCCACAGAGTATGCTCCATAACACTAAATGTACATCAACAAACAAAACATTGGTACGAGGACCCTGACGCGCACCTATACAACAATCCCACTACACTGACAATAAAACAATCTCTGACAAAGACATGAGGGGAAACAGAGGGTTAAATACACAACAGGTAATGAATGGGATTGAAAACAGGTGTGTGGGAAGACAAGACAAAACCAATGGAATATGAAAAAAGGATCAATGATGGCTAGAAGACCGGTGATGTCGAACGCCGAGCACCGCCCGAACAAGGAGAGGCAATGACTTCAGCAGAAGTCGTGACAAGCAGATACTTTCTGATTTTGTTTAGCCACAGTGGACTATAAAGTCAGACATAATACATTTAGTTTTGGTGAAATGCTGAAGCCACAACAGCATGTGGTCGGATAGGAAACATAATAATTAATTCTCACTGAAATAATTGTAGCACCTGCCTCAAAGACAGTTGAACGTAGTGCTTGTGCTCAATGCAGGAATTTTTAATTGTAATAATACACAGATAAATTACACGAGGGTGATCAAATTAACGTGATCTGACTTTAAAGCCACAGGGCGGCTCAACAGTTACCTGTTCAGGCCCTCTCTGTCTCTTGCTTCCCTTCCACCACTTGCAACCTGTCAGCAGCAATCAATGTCATCTACACGTGGGTAACAAAAAAAGGAGTGCACCATACATGGCTGAAGGTAAAATAAGCACAAAGGAAATGTACGTGCATAATCATCTCAACCCTTCAGATCAGGCAAATGCGGTGGGCGTGCTTTGAATGATTAGGCGTAGCCGCTGTCTCAGTACATTCCACCGGCGCCTGCAATTTATAGGGATGGAAATAAGGGCTGAAAAGTTGGATGAAAATGATCTGGGAAATGCACAAGCTATTTCTCTCTTTCGTTATTCTATGGTAAAGTTAAACTTCGAGGCTGTCGCACTACATTGGAAACCTGCGATACTGGGTAACTGCTTTTAGGTGAGATTAACAGGTGACCTATCACACAAGCATTGATAAAGCAGGGGGGTGGTTTTTGGGACAATTGCTTTGGCATACATAGACTCACTTCTATATCTAGCACTAATAGTACGGACAACCCACTTTAAGACAGCACACGTCTTAGACCTAGTTAAACCACCTAGAGGTTCACCAAAGACTTACTGACTTGGCACATGCAAAGCCTACACGTAATTGAAGCATATGTTGATTTGCTTTGCCCTGGTGTAAGTACTCTTAAACAACATCTAATCCCACTCAGGGTGGGACTCTTTATCCACACTAGCAGGGCTTAGCATAGCATGCTAAGTGACTGCACTGCATCCCACTCTTCCCCCCCATGGTGATGAACAGGCATATTAGAGATGTGGCTAATGACAATAGCTTGGGGCACTGATGTCTTTGGCCAGGCGATTAGCATAGGGGATCATGGGGTAGAATTGTTGATTAAGGCTGTGTGACTGCAAAGGCTGGGTCCAGTGTCAGAGGGCACCAGGAAGTGTTTGTCCACCGTGGCAAACAGGTGGCAATAGGAGACATTGGCACAAATCATAGCAAGGCTGGAGGTGACAGTGGGAAAATCTGCATAGCTGGTCAACTGAACGAAGCAGCCATCTTTGAGCCCAAAATGATTTGTCTCCTCTGAGACATGGCTGGTGTGGCGAATAGCGCAGATTACAAATGAATCACCTCTGTTAAGGTGCAGAGATTTAGAAGAAATCAAGCTTGATGAAAAAGACAATTATTTTCAAAGCGCTTGGCTTCCCTCGCAACCCCTCGATTCGAGAGGGCCATTCTCAATTCCAGATGTCTACCCCCCCCCACTGCCACTGCAGAGGTTTTGTGTGAATATGATTACACATAGATTTTCGTTCACACACGCCGAGGTGAAAAGGCATCAGCTGGCCTAGAGGGGCACCGGCAGGGGGGAGATATCCAGTAGGCTGCTTGTTTGCCATGGCCATTGATTTGTTTTTTAGCGACAGAGTGCCCCATAGCCAGCTTTGTTGTTTTGCGATTCAAAGTGTCATCTGGAGTTTGAATGGGGGCAGGAGCACAGTGTGTGACTCCTCAATCTTGCTACGACAAAAGGGAAGATATACAGAGAGAGAACTAGAGATAGAGGGGGGAGGAAGGAAGCCAAGATGGGTGCATCTATAACAAAATATTTATCTTTTCCTCAACCTGCTGTTGCTGTTTTACTGTTTACCTTGAGGGCAGAACCAAGGAGATAATCATGGAATAATCAAACAGCACCCCTAATGATGTCCTCAGGCATTGTGAGTTTTTTTTCAATACAAAGTGCCTCAAATATCAGATCGCGAGTAGTGTGGAAATGTAGCATGTGAACGTTGAAGGGGCCTTTTCTTGGGAAACAATTATCCTGGACTCGTTGAAGCTGTCGTAGTATGGATACTGTGCTAGTGTAAACAGGTTAGATCAGGTATCGGGTGTAGGTTGGATTTGGGTTAGGGTTAGGGATGAGACACATTATTGTTATGGTATAGGTTAGGATTGAAGTTGAGATGCCTGCCTTGCCTACCAGACACATGCGCATGCACGCACACAAGCACACACACACACACACACACACACACACACACACACACACACACACACACACACACACACACACACACACACACACACACACACACACACACACACACACACACACACACACACACACACACACACACACACCACACACACACACAAACACACACGTACAGACACACACACACACACACACACACATTCTTGTTTGCATGCAGGCCTTTGCATCTTTAAAAATGTAATAACTTCACCTGCCAATGCAGTGACATTATCAAGCATTACTTCATAGGCCAGACACACACTCACTTCTTCTGTTTGTGACACATACTAATACAGTTGCAAGCAAATAGATTGACTTAGCTTGTACTATTGGGAGATAATAAATTATTTAGTGAAGCAATTATCTTCAAAGGGAAAAGCAGGTCGTCAGGGAGTACATAGAGCGGAGGGAAGACGATGCAGCAGCATTATCTCAAAGGCTAAATTTGGGGGATGTAGTTTTCTATTACATAGATTTTTACTAGCTCTTGTTTTTTTCTCACAGACGCCAGAAACCATTCCTCTGAAGTCTAAATAAGAAACATCCAAAGTTCAAGTGAAGGTTGACGGTATCTGTGGCATATGATACAACTAACTCAAAGTTACACAGCTCCTGCATTGCTTTCATAACCGTCCATTCAAATTGTTCTCTAGGGTACACTGCCCAATTAGATTCCAGATGAGCTCGTGTTGATATTGGCACCACTCTCACTCAGGCTGGTAATTAATGTACAAATGATGTATGAATTTATTTACTTGTACTTATTTTTTTCCCGAATGTTGTATTTCCTCATCCATATAATGAATTTAGAGGGCAAACTGTTTTGGTCGGGCAGATATTTGGCTCCCCCTGTTGAACCCTTGGTGACCCTTCCCATGAGAGGACTCTCATCACAACAGCTATCTAACTGGCTCAATCAAAATAACTCTGTCATTTCCTTTATTTAATGTACCTTTATAACTGATATCGGCACGGTTAAGGTTGTTCTAAACAATCACAACTGTATAAATTCTTAGTTATTGTCATGATGCTGTCACTGTGGTTGATCCCCTCTAATACACTGTCTTTCAAACCTGATCCTGCAGACCCACAGTGTGTGCAGGCTTTTGTTCTAGCACAGCACACACATACAGTGGGGCAAAAAAGTATTTAGTCAACCACCAATTGTGCAAGTTCCCCCACTTAAAAAGATGAGAGAGGCCTGTAATTTTCATCACAGGTACACTTCAACTATGACAGACAAAATGAGAGAAGAAAATCCAGAAAATCACATTGTAGGATTTTTAATGAATTTATTTGCAAATTATGGTGGAAAATAAGTATTTGGTCACCTACAAACAAGCAAGATTTCTGGCTCTCACAGACCTGTAACTTCTTCTTTAAGAGGCTCCTCTGTCCTCCACTTGTTACCTGTATTAATGGCACCTGTTTGAACTTGTTATCAGTATAAAAGACACCTGTCCACAACCTCAAACAGTCACACTCCAAACTCCACTATGGCCAAGACCAAAGAGCTGTCAAAGGACACCAGAAACAAAATTGTAGACCTGCACCAGGCTGGGAAGACTGAATCTGCAATAGGTAAGCAGCTTGGTTTCAAGAAATCAACTGTGGGAGCAATTATTAGGAAATGGAAGACATACAAACCATTGATAATCTCCCTCAATCTGGGGCTCCACGCAAGATCTCACCCAGTGGGGACAAAATTATCACAAGAACAGTGAGTAAAAATCCCAGAACCACATGGGGGGACCTAGTGAATGACCTGCAGAGAGCTGGGACCAAAGTAACAAAGCCTACCATCAGCAAGGGCATTGAAGATGAAACGTGGCTGGGTCTTTCAGCATGACAATGATCCCAAACACACCGCCCGGGCAACGAAAGAGTGGCTTCGTAAGAAGCATTTCAAGGTCCCGGAGTGGCCTAGCCAGTCTCCAGATCTCAACCCCATAGAACATCTTGGAGGGGGTTGAAAGTCCGTGTTGCCCTGCAACAGCCCCAAAACATCACTGCTCTAGAGGAGATCTGCATAGAGGCATGGGCCAAAATACCAGCAACAGTGTGTGAAAACCTTGTGAAGACTTACAGAAAACGTTTGACCTCTGTCATTGCCAACAAAGGGTATATAACAAAGTATTGAGATAAACTTTTGTTATTGACCAAATACTCATTTTCCACCATAATTTGCAAATAAATTCATAAAAAATCCTACCATGTGAATTTCTGGATTTATTTGTCTCATTTTGTCTGTCATAGTTGAAGTGTACCTATGATGAAAATTACAGGCCTCTCTCATCTTTTTAAGTGGGAGAACTTGCACAATTGGTGGCTGACTAAATACTTTTTGGCCCCACTGTACTTAATTCAGCAAATCAACTAATTATCAAGGTGCTGAGTCATAACAAAACACTGCATACTGTGGGTCTCTAGATTCAGGAAAAAAGGACACTGGACTCTAAAGCTCATGGAACAAATATTTTGCCCACCTGTACCGTACAACAAGGCAACATGACTGAAGCCTCTTGATTCAACAAAGCTTTTTTGTGTTCAGCACCCATTCAGCACCCTGTCTCTTCAATATACCATCAATTTCTCAAGGAGATGACACTAAACCCTACAGCCACCAAGCATTATAAAACTCTGAGCCATTGCAGGCCTTGTTGAGATTTTCTTTTTTATAAAACATTTTTTTACCCCCTTTTTACACCCTAACAATTGGATACCAATTTCATGGTATCCAATTGTGAGTAATTACTATTTTGTCTCATCGCTACAACTCCCGTACGGGCTCGGGAGAGACAAAGGTTGAAAGCCATGCGTCCTCCGAAACACAACCCAACCCAGCCGCACTGCTTGTTAACACAGCGCGCATCCAACCCGGAAGCCAGACGCACCAATGTGTCGGAGGAAACACCGTGCACCTGGCGACCTTGGTTAGCGTGCACTGCGCCCAGCCCGCGATGAGACATGGATATCCCTACCGGCCAAGCCCTCCCTAACCCGGACGATGCTAGGCCAATTGTGCTTCGCTCCACGGACCTCCCGGTAGCACAGCTAGCACTGCGATGCGGGAGGACCTCTGCGCCACCCTAGGCCACTGCGCCACCCGGGAGGACCTCCTTGTTGAGATTCTACGTACACTGTGCCTAGTGATCGAGGTCATCTGTCTGAGGTGATTTTCTGTCAGAAAGTAGAGGGGCAGCAAAAAGCATTGCTGGGCTGGCAAGAGAGATGACAATTGGTGTTGAGGTGGTAGCTAGCTACTGGCAAAGGGGGATTGTTGTTTTGGGGTCTTGGCTGGCACATGGCTGGCACTTCATTCATCTTCATCTGCTGCTTTGTCAGCCAAGAGTTGAGTGGCATAGTTGTGTTTGCAGTCACTTTATTTGTACACCGGGATGAGAAAGTAAAAGAAAATGTGTCACTGAGTGGAAAGAGTTGGTTGAGTCATATTCTACACTCAAAGGCCTCGAGGTTAGAGAGTAACCTTGCTTGAATCATATTGTAAATTGTGAGTCTTCATATTACATACTGTACATTCAAAGACCTAGTGAGGTGGTGGTAGCCTTTTAGGAGGGTTGTTGGTTGGAATTCCAAGCTGCTTGGAAAAATCTGGTTGTATTTAAGATGACAACTGGAGGGTTCCTGGCATTAATATCCCAGGTGCAACCTACTGCCGTTGTGCCCTTGAGCAAGGCACGTAACCTCTAAAATTGCTCCAGGAATGCAGTTATGCGCTGCGGATGATAATTTGCTGCTCTCAACCCGTCATGCATGTAATGCGTTGGGATGGGTAATGTGGCAGCAATTACATTTCTGTGAAAATATCTATCCTATTTAAGCCTAGGTCTGAGGAATGGACATTTGAATAAATATCACACAAACAGTCTAAATATCCACTAACAGTGCTTTTTAATGTATTAGTCTGGGAAGTGGCCAAAGTCAAATGCTAAAGTATTTTACATAATTAAGAGATTTGCAGACCAAGACAAGCATTTGCAAGAGCGTGAAATACAAAAACATTTAATTTTGGCATGAATGTTGTAACTGATTGATGAGAAAGATTGGCCTAATTTGGTCTGATATTGACAATTGTAGAATCTCTCATTGCTATGTCACTATGACCAGAACAAATGCAGCTGACCATGGACGTTTGGATAATCAATTAACTCCACTCAAAGAGTCGAAATGACTGCTTTGGTGGGGTAGGAGGGAACTAGTGGGGGTTAACACCTCGCACTCTGTTGTAAATCACAGAGAGAAGATTCAGGTTTCCCTCCCTAAATTCACCAGAGGAATTCCCTACCCCAAATTCACCCGAGGAATGTGACTTTGTTTCACAGACTTTACCCGCCAAAACTCTTAACACGTTCTAAAGCAAATACTGGGAAATGATTTCGAACATAGAATGTGGGGAATAGTCAGAGGCGGTCTAAAGAACACTAATGTCAAATTGTGTGTTATTTTGTCATGTCATTACAAATCTTATAAAAGGAAATACTGTAACTTGGAAAGTATAGATACTACATGCACAAAGTTTCCATATTTTTGTTAAGAGAGGGATGTGATTTTAGAAAATATAAGAGGAAATTGTTTCTATAATGGTGCCCAGTATGTAGACACCATCCCTTGAGTGAGGTCGGAGAGCGTGTCAGCCTGTCGGAACAGCCCCTTTGAACGAACTGCATAAAATAATAGGTTAAGAATTAACATATAAGACCAGAGAGACGTAGATCTGCAGCTCACGTTTAAAGTGGTTTGAATTCTGAATCAGAGACAATAAAGTCACCTCCCGTACAATCACTGGCACTACACGACAAGTCACCAGATACCGGACGACTGCAGAGGAGAACAACAGAGAAACCGCTTTTGGACAATCAGAGCCTTACAAGTGTGCCGCAATAAGGTCCAACCCCCTTTCCAAGGCTGCCCGGTTAGGAGAGACACACGGCAAACAAAGGCATTTTCACGTAAATACAGTTTCACAATTCCTGACATTTAATCCAAGTAAAAATTCCCTGTTTTAGGTCAGTTAGGATCACTACTTTATTTTAAGAATGTGAAATGTCAGAATAATAGTAGAGATAATTAATTAATTGAGCTTTTATTTCTTTCATCACATTCCCAGGGGGTCAGAAGTTTACATACAATCAATTAGTACTTTGTAGCATTGCCTTTAAATTGTTTAACTTGGATCAAACGTTTCAGGTAGCCTTCCACAAGCTTCCCACAATAAGTTGGGTGAATTTTGTCCCATTCCTCCTGAAAGAGCTGGTGTAACTGAATCAGGTATGTACTGTAGACCTCCTTGCTCGCATGCACATTTTCAGTTCTGCACGCAAATTTTCTATGGGACTGAGATCAGGGTTTTGTGATGGCCAATCCAATACCTTGACTTTGTTGTCCTTATGCCATTTTGCCACAACTTTGGAAGTATGCTTGGGGTCATTGTCCATTTGGAAGACCCATTTGCAACCAAGCTTTAACTTTCTGACTGATGACTTGAGATGTTGCTTCCATATATCCATGTAATTTTCCATCCACTTGATGCCATCTATTTTGTGCAGTGCACCAGTCCCTCCTGCAGCAAAGCACCCCACAACATGATGCTGCCACCCCGGTGCTTCACAGTTGGGATGGTGTTCTTCGGCTTGCAAGCCTCCCCCTTTTCCTCCAAACATAACGGTAGTAATTATGGCCAAACAGTTCTATTTTTGTTTCATCAGACCAGAGGACATTTCTCCAAAAGTTGCAAACTGTAGTCTGGCTTTTTATGCCAGTTTTGGAGCAGTGGCTTCTTCCTTGCTGAGCAGCCGTTCAGGTTATGTCGATATCGGACTCGTTTTAGGGACCTGTTTCTAATGTATTGTGTGTATTTTTACACTGTGTTACCATTTAGTTAGCTAATATATAAATAATTGAACCAATTTTTGGAGTACTGAATCATAAGTAAGGCTTGGATTTTTTCAGATGCAAGGCGGTTACGACTGTTCAGAATGATGATATGATATAAGATTATGATTAATAAGTTGACTGTTTATGGATGTAATAGGTAAAGACCTTAATTCAGATGGTAACTCTTGAAAGAACCGCTCTCGTGGTGCCCCAATTCCTAATGAGTTAATAGTTGCATGATTCATTTAATTGGGTTACAATTAAACATAGTTGGTTGATTAGATAAATACCATCAGAGTAATGTTATCAGTCAAGTCAGGACAAAATAATTTAGAGAAGTTGAATATCATCTCTTTAAAACCACTGTCAACTCTTCTGCTCTTACTGACATTCCCATGATTATGTTCAGGTTAGTCAGCATTCATTTGTATGTTCAGTCACTTCAGTAAGTTCTATAAAAAATCTACACTAAAGTCCCCTCTGCACTTTACTGAATTATTATGATCTTACTGTTTAGGTTAGTGAGCATTTGTTTGGAAGTTTAGTCTAGTTCAGTCAGTCATGTAAAAGATATACACCGAGTCCTCAAAGTATTTTGTAAATTTTTTACCGTTATTTAACTAGGCAAGTCAGTTAAGAACAAATTCTTATTTTCAATGACGGCCTAGGAACAGTGGGTTAACTGCCTGTTCAGGGGCAGAACGACAGATTTGTACCTTGTCAGCTCGGTTACCTTTCGGTTACTAGTCCAACGCTCTAACCACTAGGCTACCCTGCCGCGAGAGTAAAACAAAAAATGTGTGACCAGACTGCCGTCTCCCAGGTTTATTTCTGCCTCTGCTCTGTGAGATTATGTCTGAATTGATCGATGGTGCTCCAGCCACACTAAGAACAAATGACCCCTAGCTGCTGACTATTTTCCCCCCAGAAACTGCTCCTATTTGGGCAAATAATTAAGAGGTATTACTTTGGATGGGAGGCCATTTGTTTTGCTTTGCCGTTCACCACTAGCTCGCCCTTGCATTTCGGTGAAGCGCCGGCCATCATCCTCATCAACCTCTGCTTTCTATTTTCATGACCTGATAGGGCGGGCAGGAACAGGACATGCAAACTAGTGCCAGTATCCCAGTATCTCCATGCCAACATGCTTGGATACATGGCAGTGTGTGGTGAGAATGGCCACATTGCTACATTCTCTGCAATGAAAGTGAAACCAACCTCTCCAATCACCAGAAAACAGGTTATGAAAGATGGAATGTAACAGTTGGATTTACTTGGTTGAGGGGAATTCTGGAAACCGGTCCTTAACGGAAATATTAAAAGCTCTGATGACATAGTGTACCATGACAAGACAGTGGCAAACCCTATTAGCGCATGTTGACATGCATGATCATTCACTCTATAAATGTTTAAAGGGCTGCATTTGGAACTTACTCCCTCCTATTTGGAATGGGAACATCTGTGCTAATGGCAACTACACACAGATGGGTGATATGATTAGTTTGTGGGGCTAAACATTAAGTGACCCACCATAGACCCCAATCAAGCTTTGCTCTTTTCCCCAGATGTGTACATGTTCAGCAAGGGTATATAGGCTCACTCACAGTGGGGTTGGGGTCAATTCCATTTCAATTCAGTCCATTCAGAAAGTAAACTGAGATTCCAATTCTTATCGAAAAGAAATGACAAAAATGAGTGGCAATGGAATTGACCCCAACCATGACTCAGAGAGCACAGTGGAAGAGCTGTACTTCCCACACTCTTGAGCTATGCCTCAGAGAGAGATAGACATGCTTGTATTCAAAAGCTTTAGACACCAGAATACTTTTCTCTCCAACCTTTTCGACCCTTTAGAATTAACAAACCTTTTTACGATCCACCACTAATGAGAAAATATAGATTAGTTATTTAAAGCATTCACCTTTAATCTACCCCAAAGCAATGGAGGACTGGTGAAACCAGAGACCATAGACACCTGGTTGCTGTTGAAAGCCTCTACCTCCTAATGCACTGACCAACCTTGAGGGCTTTAAGCAACAATGAGCTCATTCACTCACTCGTTTTCCACAGCAGCCCTATGTCAACTCTAGCCTAGCTCTTTCCCTGCATTATACAAAGTTTTCAATAATATATATCCTGCCGCCATGCGTTTTGTCTGAATTATCAACCAACACAATTACCCAATTACCTGTGCTCCCTGGGTATGGGAATGTTTCTTCCAACTCATTTCACAATGAATGTCCTTAATTGAACCTTACCTGAAAATGACCTGAAATGATTATCACTCAAGTTACTGTCAGATTTCCATTCATATAACAGAACTGAAAGATACAATTGATATGTAAATGCATCAGGCTTTTTGTTGGGCCAAAGATCCCAGACTGGAAAACACTGCCCTACCTTGAGGATGAAATGACAAAGCCAAGCAGGTTGTGTAATTCTTTACACTTCCAGATGGTGGCGCTCCACCACCGTTCAGCCCGCCTTAATGCCTGCTCAGCCAATTACCTCTGACATGGAGATGCACTGTCAGCCTGCATTCACTCAGTCTGTAACTAACTAGAAAAGACAATTCAAACAAGGGGTAGTAATTAAAGCTAGAAAATATATTTAAATGAGAAGTCAGGGGAAAAAATGAATTATCCCTGATGTTCGTTGGGATGTAATTACAATACAGTCTGCAATCTGTCCAATTAAATCAAATCACACCAGTTTATTGATCGCATACACAGTTTAGTAAATGTTATAGTGGGTGCAGCTAAATGCTTGTGTTACCAGCTTCTAGTTACTAGTGCAGTACAAATTTGAAACAAGTATTAATCAAAACTTGAAACAAGAAATCAGAAATCATGAATGTCAGGAAAAATCCAGTTAACAACCCAAATAACAATGTATCAGTAATCCAGTTTCAATCTATGAGTAAAAATACCCCAAACATATACTAAGAATACAGTATATAAATACAGGTGGTGTGAATAAACAGTGTAACAGAAATACAATGTACACTAAAAAGATTTATTAGAATGAGCTATATGAAGAATACAGTATATAAATAAGAATCCAGTATATAAATATGCAGTGTGTATAAACAGTGTGCAAATAATACAGCATAATACTACACAGTGTAAAAACACAGTATAAAAGAAACAGTCCGGTCTTTAAAAATCCTTAAGAGTCTATTGACACACCTGTGCGTGAATTTAAGTAACATAATAAAAATATCAAATCAAATGTATTTACAGTGCCTTGCGAAAGTATTCGGCCCCCTTGAACTTTGCGACCTTTTGCCACATTTCAGGCTTCAAACATAAAGATATAAAACTGTATTTTTTTGTGAAGAATCAACAACAAGTGGGACACAATCATGAAGTGGAACGACATTTATTGGATATTTCAAACCTTTTTAACAAATCAAAAACTGAAAAATTGGGCGTGCAAAATTATTCTATTATTATTATTATTATTATTAGTGGTTTGCCCTCCTACAGAGTCTGACTAGAACACTGGCTCTCATTCCTTTCATCCCCACTCAGGCCGACACCACAGCAGCACTCAAGGAACTAGAGAACTAAGAAATAACACACATAAAAACAAAATGCAAAGTTGACTAGGAGCTAGAAGGTGGTAGGTGAATTAACAAGTGCATGCCACATTGGTGATGTCCCAGAACCCTTTGTTTGTGGTGGATTTGTGTTGTGTTTGTGTGTGTGTGTGTGTGTGTGTGTGTGTGTGTGTGTGTGTGTGTGTGTGTGTGTGTGTGTGTGTGTGTGTGTGTGTGTGTGTGTGTGTGTGTGTGTGTGTGTGTGTGTGTGTGTGTGTGTGTGTGTGTGTGTGTGTGTGTGTGTGTGTGTGTGTGTGTGTGTGAGTGGGAGGAAGGGAAGTATAGTGGTAAATGTGTACGTAGTGATTTAGGTTGAGCTTTGGCTGAAACAGCGATTTCAATCTTGAGGCCAATTGGTTATTATAGTTGACCAACTCCATAGGCATTGGCTATACATTTATTCAGCACAAACATCTGGGACCAGGCTATGTCTGCTCTGTTCAATGCTTTCAAACCTTTATCATCCCTTTGCAAACATGTACAGTGTCTCATAACTGGCAAGGGTTGACAGTTATGGTTTACAGTAGAGGTCCTTTCCTGAAATCTGATTGGTAGACTGCAAATTGGATATTGTGACCTGTAGTATTATCAAAGACCTCATGATGTTGTGATGTGCACTTTCAAACTCATCGAAAGTAGGCTTAAAAAAATCCACATAATCTCACACAATCTTCCAATACAGCCATAATACAGTGGCAATAAAAAGTATGTGAACCCTTTGGAATCACCTGTACCACCTGTAATACAATTTGATCTGATCTTCATCTAGGTCACAACAATAGACAAACAGTCTGCTTAAACTAATAGCGCACAAACAATTATACGTTTTCATGTCTTTATTGAACCCACCGTGTAAACATTCACAGTGCAGGGTGGAAAAAGTATGTGAACCCTTGGATTTAATAACTGGTTGAACATCCTTTGGCAGCAATAACCTCAACCAAACGTTGGAACATTCCTCTTACCAAAACTGTTTTAGTTCAGCAATATTCTTGAGATGTCTGGTGTGAACCGCTCTCGAGGTCATGCCACAGCATCTCAATCGGGTTGAGGTCAGGACTCTGACTTGGCCACTCCATTAGGCGTATTTTTTTCTGTTGAAGCCATTCTGTTGTTGATTTACTTCTGTTTTGGGTCGTTGTACTTTTGCATCACCCACCTTCTGTTGAGCTTCAATTGGCAGACAGATAGCCTTAGACATTCTCCTGCATTCTCCTGCAAAATGTATTGATAAACTTGGGAATTCATTTTTTCCGGTGATGATAGCAAGCTGTCCAGGACCTGAGGCTCCCTTCACCGTACTTTACAGTTGGGATGAGGTTTTGATGTTGGTGTGCTGTGCCTTTTTTTCTCCACACACAGTGTTGTCTGTTCCTTCCAAAAAACTCAACTTTAGTTTAATCTGTCCACATAATATTTTACCAGGAGCACTGTGGAACATCCAGATGCTCTTTTGCGAACTTCAGATGTGCAGCAATGTTTTTTTGGACAGTTGTGGCTTCTTTTGTGGTGTCCTCCCATGAACACCATTCTAGTTTAGTGTTTTACGTATCGTAGACTCGTCAACAAAGATGTTAGCAAGTTCCAGAGGTTTCTGTAAATCTTTAGCTGACACTCTAGGATTCTTCTTTACCTCATTGAGCATTCTGCGCTGTGCTCTTGCAGTCATCTTTGCATGTCGGCCACTCCTAGGGATAGTAACAACAGTGCTGAACTTTCTCTATTTATAGACAATTTGTCTTACTGTGGACTGATGAACATCAAGGCTTTTAGAGATACTTTTGTAACCCTTTCCAGATTTATGCAAGTCAACATTTCTTAATCTTGGGTCTCAGGGCAGCTCTAACCAACATCTCCAATCTCGTCTCATTGGTTGGACTCCATATTAACTGACTCCTGACTCCAATTAGGTTTTGGAGAAGTCATTAGCCTAGGTGTTCACATACTTTTTCCAACCTACACTGTGAATGATTAAATTATGTATTCCATATAGACAAGAACAATGCAATAATTTGTATGTTATTAGTTTAAGCAGACTGTGTTTGTATGTTGTGATTTAGATGAAGATCAGATGTAATTTTATGACCAATTTACATAGAAATCCAGATAATTCCAAATGGTTCACATACTTTTTCTTGCCACTCTAAGTCATTCTCACACATACAGTATACCGCCAGTACATCCACAATTAGTCATTCATCTACCAGGCTAAAGTGTGAGCTACACTACATGACCAAAAGTATGTGAACACCCGCTTGTCGAAAATCTCATTCCAAAATCATGAGCAATAATATGGAGTTCGTCTCCCCTTTTGCTGCTATAACAGCCTCCATTCTTCTGAGAAGGCTTTCCACTAGATGTTGGAACAGCCACAAGGGACTCAGCCACAAAAGCATTAGTGAGGTCAGGCACTGATGTTGGGGGATTAGGCCTGGCTCGCAGTTGGTGTTCCAATTAATCCCTAAGGTGTTTGATGGGGTTGAGGTCAGCTCTGTGCAGGCCAGTCAAGTTCTTCCACATCTATCTCAAGAAACTATTTTTGTATGGACCTCGCTTTATGCACAGGGGCATTGTCTTTCTGAAACAGGAAGCGGCTTTCCCCAAACTGTTGTCACAAAGTTGGAAGCACAAAATAATTTATCATGTCATTGTATACTGTGGTATTAAGATTTTCCTTCACTGGAACTAAGGGTCCTAGCCCGAACCATGAAAAACATCCCCAGACCATTATTCCTCCTCCACCAAACTTAACAGTTGGCACTATATATTCGGGAAGGTAGCGTTCTCCTGGCATACGCCAAACCAGATTAGACCGTCGGAATGACAGATGGTGAAGAGTGATTCATCACTCCAGACAACACTTGACATTGCGTATGGTGATCTTAAGCTTGTGTGAGGCTATTCGCCCATGGAAACCCATTTTATGAACCTCCCGACGAACAGTTCTTGTGCTGAAGTTGCTTCCAGTGTCAGTTTGGAACTCGGTAGTGAATGTTGCAACTGAAGACAGAAGATTTTTACGCGCTACTTGTTTCAGCACTCGGCGGTCCTATTCAATGAGGCCGTATGGCCTACCACTTCTTGGCTTGGCAGTTGTTGCTCCTAGATGTTTCCACTTCACAATAACAGCACTTACAGTTGACCGGGTCAGCTCAAGCAGGGCAGAAATTTAGTTGACTGACCTCTCGTCATTCCACGTGCCAATATTTGTCTATAGAGATTGCTTGTCTGTGTGCTCAATTTCATACATCTGTCGGCAGCGGGTGTTGCTAAAATAGCCTAATACACTAATTTGAAGTGGTGTCCACATTTTCTATATCGTTTATCTTAGTGGCCTGATTATTTCTCATTTTGGCTTGAATCGCCCATCGATCCAGCCACTCCAATCAATTTGTTTCTTGATGGCCAATGTCCTCCATATTCGATTCTATATCCGTTAAGATCATGCTGAAAACTATTGAATCCTTACTCAATTAATCAGCTTATACAGTGGGGCAAAAAAGTATTTTGTCAGCCACCAATTGTGCAAGTTCTCCCACTTAAAAAGATGATAGAGGCCTGTAATTTTCATCATAGGTACACTTATGACAGACAAAATGAGAAAAAAAATCCAGAAAATCACACTGTAGGATTTTTAATTAATCTATTTGCAAATGATGGTGGAAAATAAGTATTTGGTCACCTACAAACAAGCAAGATTTCTGGCTCTCACAGACCTGTAACTTCTTCTTTAAGAGGCTCCTCTGTCCTCCACTCGTTACCTGTATTAATGGCACCTGTTTGAACTTGTTATCAGTATAGAAGACACCTGTCCACAACCTCAAACAGTCACACTCCAAACTCCACTATGGAGTTTGGACCAAAGAGCTGTCAAAGGACACCAGAAACAAAAGTGTAGAGCTGCACCAGGCCGGGAAGACTGAATCTGCAATAGGTAAGCAGCTTGGTTTGAAGAAATCAACTGTGGGAGCAATTATTAGGAAATGGAAGACATACAAGACCACTGATAATCTCCCTCGATCTGGGGCTCCACGCAAGATCTCACCCCGTGGGGTCAAAATGATCACAAGAACGGTGAGCAAAAATCCCAGAACCACCTGCAGAGAGCTGGGACCAAAGTAACAAAGCCTACTATCAGTAACACACTACGCCACCAGGGACTCAAATCCTGCAGTGCCAGACGTGTCCCCCTGCTTAAGCCAGTACATGTCCAGGCCCGTCTGAGGTTTGCTAGAGAGCATTTGGATGATCCAGAAGAAGATTGGAAGAATGTCATATGGTCAGATGAAACCAAAATATAACTTTTTGGTAAAAACTCAACTCGTCGTGTTTGGAGGACAAAGAATGCTGAGTTGCATCCAAAGAACACTATACCTACTGTGAAGCATGGGGGTGGAAACATCATGCTTTGGGGGTGTTTTTCTGCAAAGGAACCAGGACGACTGATCCGTGTAAAGGAAAGAATGAATGGGGCCATGTATCGTGAGACTTTGGGTGAAAACCTCCTTCCATCAGCAAGGGCATTGAAGATGAAACGTGGCTGGGTCTTTCAGCATGACAATGATCCCAAACACACCGCCCGGGCAACGGAGTGGTTTCGTAAGAAGCATTTCAAGGTCCTGGAGTGGCCTAGCCAGTCTCCAGATCTCAACCCCATAGAAAATATTTTGAGGGAGTTGAAAGTCCGTGTTGCCCAGCAACAGCCCCAAAACATCACTGCTCTAGAGGAGATCTGCATGGAGGAATGGGCCAAAATACCAGCAACAGTGTGTGAAAACCTTGTGAAGACTGACAGAAAACATTTGACCTCTGTCATTGCCAACAAAGGGTATATAACAAAGTATTGAGATAAACTTTTGTAGGTGACCAAATACTTATTTTCCACCATAATTTGCAAATAAATTCATAAAAAATCCTACAATGTGATTTTCTGGATTTTTTCTCTCTCATTTTGTCTGTCATAGTTGAGGTGTACCTATGATGAAAATTACAGGACTCTATCATCTTTTTAAGTGGGAGAACTTGCACAATTACTTTTTTGCCCCACTGTAGATCTTGACCTGAGCCAATGGGAGACATGTGTAATGGCAAAGTAAAAGCCAAAGCTTGCATTCATCCATGGAGTTATCTTGGTTGATTTTTTAACTCGAGCATCGGAGCTCATTTATAGGAAGAGTGAATCTTCTTCCAGTGGAGAACTCTACCTAACAAATGGCACCTTTTCCTTTATATAATGCACTACTTTTGTATAGGGCTCTGGTCAAAAGTATTACACTCTTGGAGAGTTTGAGCGTCCTTCAAATGTAAGCTGAGGGGTATATCAGGTCTTTCCCAGAATCCCTCTCTGGTGGTGCACATGGTCACACCTGTACCCCAACCACCGCCTCTTGCGTGTTTGATTAATTTGGTTCTTTGATGGTTGGTTCCCCAAGGTGGTTCCTGTTCGGTGAGCGTGAGTGGAGGACACGCGTAGTGTTACACACAAGGCCATATATTGTACACATATACAGTATGGCTACAAATATACATACACACGCACATGCAGGGCTACACACACAGAAAAACACACTGACGGCTACACCAACAGAGACAAACACACACACATAGTGCTTCTAATGCCGACGTGTGGCAATCTGGTTTTCCATTTGCTGTGATCAGACATACTCTGGCTCCTCCTGGGAACATGCATCTTGGGCTGGGCTGGCTCTCTATTCACTCTTACCTTTCTGGGAGGCATTGAAGCATCCAGCAGTTTTGAAACCTGCTCGCCTGTTCTCACCTTCCACACACTTTGTCCTTCTCTTTTTTCTCAACAGTCGGTTGAATCAAAGATAAAGACGTCAGCTCAACAATGGCGGGTGCCCTTAAGCCTGTCTACCCCCTCGCAAGGATTAGGGTATTTCTCATGGGGAACTTGTTGCCTTTCCCAGAATAAAATGAAAAGCCTTTGTATGGAAAAGCTCTGTATTTCCCCCCTAACACCTTTTGGAGGCGTCACAAGTATACATGTATCACTCTGGTGTGGTTTTGTGAGTCTTGTCTTTGAAACTGACTATAAACCTCTCTGAGTTTCTCCTACTGCCGCAGCTCTGTCAAGTTTGTCTGCAGGGATGAGGGAGGATTTCAAGGAAGCGCAGATGATTGGACACGTTATTCTATTCTATTCTGTTTATCATGTTGGCTAGGAAAGGAAGGTATTGTCTGGACATGGCAGAGTGAAAACAGACCAGAACATTAGCCAGAGTAATGACGACTGCCTTTCACAGATGCAAATGAAATTAGAGGGGCACCACGGCCCTCATTTAGGGCCATACCCTGCAGGCCAGACTCCCATTGGGTCTCCAGAATGTGCCTAATAAAGGGGTAGAGGTTGGGAAACCAAGTGTGAATGTAACGGCCGTTGGTGGAAGAAGGTGAGGACCAAGGTGCAGCGTCGTACATGTTCATCTTTTATTCGTTGAACTGAACACTGAATAGCTAAACAATAAAGAGAACAACCGAAACAGTTCTGTCTGGTGCAGACACAAAAACAGAACGCAACTACCCACAAAAACCCAGTGGTAAAAGGCTACCTAAGTATGGTTCTCAATCAGAGACAACGATAGACAGCTGCCTCTGATTGAGAACCACACCCGGCCAAACAACAAAGAAATATAAAACCTAGAAAATGAACATAGTCACCACCCTAGTCACACCCTGGCCAAACCAAAATAGAGAATAAAAACCTGTCTTTGGCCAGGGCGTGACAGTACCCCCCCCCCCCCAAAGGTGCGGACTCCGGCCGCAAAACCTGACTCTAAAGGGGAGGGTCCGGGTGGTTCTTCTTTACGGCGGCGGTTCTGGTGCGGGACGTGGACCCCGCTCCACCTTAGGCTTGGCCCACTTAGGTGGCGCCTCTGGAGCGAAGACCCTCGCCGCCGACCCCGGACTGGGGACCCTCACAGCGGGCCCTGGACAGGTGGGCGACTCTGGCAGCGCCGGACAGGCGGGCGACTCTGGCAGCGCCGGACAGGCGTGCGACTCAGTCAGCGCTGGACAGGCGGGCGACTCTGGCAGCGCCTGACAGGAGTGCGACTCGAAAATGAACATAGAATGCCCACGCTAGTCACACCCTGGCCTAACCAAAATAGATAATAAAAACCTCTCTCTGGCCAGGGCGTGACAGTGAATGAGGCCGTTGTGTCTTCAATCAAACCAAACGAATAGGCCGTAAATATCACGTTGGCGACAAATAAAATGAGTGTGTGATTAGAACTAGATGAGCGCAAAGTCAGACCAGGTGAGGCCTTTTGAATGCCCAGTGATGTACTTTTATAATCTCTAATAGCTTAGCAATCAAGACAAAATATTGATATTGTTGAGAAGTGACCCAAGATAAATCAATTAATTCACTTCTTCGGGATCAGTGTCCCTTCCACGGGACGGTTGAGCTAACATAGGCTAATGCGATTAACATGAGGTTGGAAGTAACAAGAACATTTCCCAGGACATATCTGATATGGGCATAAATGATATGGGCTTACATTCTTGTTAATCTAACTGCACTGTCCAATTTAGATTAGCTATTACAGTGAAAGAATATCAGGCTATTGTTTGAGGAGAGTGCACACAATTTTGAACATGAAAAGTTACTAATAAACAAATTAGGCACATTTGGGCAGACAAAAATGCAATGGTTCATTGGATCAGTCTAAAATTCAATGGTTCATTGGATCAGTCTAAAACGTTGCACATGCACTGCACCTGGGCTGGAATAATACATTTTGGCCTTTCTCTTGCATTTCAAAGATGATGGTACAAAAAAATTACAAAAGAACGGTTGGTATTTTCTTTGTATTATCTTTCACCAGATCTATTGTGTTATATTCAAATACATTCCTTTCACATTTCCACAAACGTCAAAGTGTTTCCTTTCAAATGGCACCAAGAATATGCATATCATCAGGGCCTGAGCTACAGGCAGTTAGATTTGGGTATGTAATTTTAGGCAAAAATTGAAAAAGAATGGGCTGATCCTCTAATAAACACCAGCCTCAGCTGTCACCGCAAGCTGCTGTCACCACATATAGTAATTATTATTATGGAATTGAAAATGAAAACAATTTGCCGATGTCTCTGGCAATAAAAGTGATGGGTATGGGTAGTTTAGGGTATGTAAATGTATTTAAGAAGCATTATTTGATACCATTCCTACTGATGAGTGCCTAAATTGGAACACAGTGCTTATTTTAGGGTATGTAAATGTGTTTAAGAAGCATTCTTTAATACCATTCCTACTGATGAGTGTCTAAATTGGAACACAGTGCTATAAATTATGCCAGAGCTTAGGCTCTGCACTTCACAGCACTGTATGGGTTTTGATTGACAGATGTTCTGGACTTCAGCACCACACGCGACAAGAATTTGCCCACATCCCTCCCGCTAATTGGCCAACCTTTTTTGTTGTGATTCCTTAAATTCCTTAAATGTTGAAATTCCTTAAATTAAAGAGGGCTGGATGTATTTTGAAAGATGAGTCGTTGAGGATTATAATAAATATTGCTTTTATGTCATTAAAAAGCAAGCTAAAACACCCATGAGTCCAAAGTTACACTTCACATTTCCATATCATAAACCTGTCATATACAGTGTCAACATTTATGATCCCTGTTTGATGTACAGTTACAATATGACATGGCGTCATACCCCGGGGTGTTTTGAACAGAATGAGTCTATGTTTATCTATTGTGAAGGAAATTTGCTCCTGAATGCACGCATCCTTTCTATGCACTCCACAATTACGCTAAGTTTCTCTGAATTGCCCTGTGAAACCTAACACTGCAAGATAATATTTTATGACTTAGCTAGTCATGCTGGCAATAGAACAAGCTTTCAAATGATGCACATTTGACCCAGATTGCGATTTATAATGGGCCGTGTTTGGATTGCGTAAACAACAACAGTAATTGTGTGATGGCGGGGGACCAGGGCTGTGATCCAAACAAAACAACCACGAGTGCGCTTGCTATAGTTCCTCAACAGCACAGCTAGGAGAGTTCAAAAAAAGCACCTTATAGTTGAAGACTTCTTTGAGGCATAAAAATGGACTTAGGGCCTGAGAGGTGTGTGGCCACTTAGACACCAGTTAGTCCTCTCACTCAAACCCTCTTAGGTTGCACCTACCCCACATTTTTCAGGAATATTACTCTAGACACATGTCACTCTGAATAAGTGTCTTTCTCAAGGGCACTTCGACAGATTTGTGGCTCTGGGATTCTAACAGTGGCCTTTCGGTTACTGGCCCAACGTTCTAGCCCAACATTCTTAACCACTAGGCTAAAGTTACAAAAACAACACGACTCAACAGCAAGACCTTGACTGCTCCAGGGGCACTAGCTCCTGGCTGACACTGTGCTTCCAATCCCTTGAGTGTGTGTGCGTTTGTCTCAAGGGGTTGGGTAAGCAACAACAAAATAATCTGTGGACACTAAGGATATTGGACTATGAAGCAGTCTTCTAAGAACATTGAATTAACGTTCAACTTAAAATATCAAGAAGCCCAACATCTCTTTGACCATTAATGCCCTTGCAACCGCCTGGACTAAAGCACCCGCACTTACTGCAATGACTGTTCTAGTTTTACTTTCACTAGGGGGGCTTCCCCCTCTTTCAGACTTCATACCCAAATGACTAATTCTGCAGGACCATCAGGACAAGCACAGTTCCTCAAAACTGGTGGAGAAAGACCCACGCTAGCCCATTGCCGTTGACGCTGAGGATGGCAGTGCTTCTGCAACAAAACAGCAAAAGCTAGATTTCTGTTCGGCTAAACCTGTCACCTCAAGAGAACTAAATGAACATGTATGCTTATTTGATGATTGTAAGTAATTATTTTGATTGCATGCTATTTATTTCAATGCATTATCTTTAGGATTTATCTGACAGTTTGCATTCATTTTCAGCAGTTTATGGCACGTTATTTTTATGTCGATAATTCAAGTCGGGCTTGTTGTTACCTAATAGCCTGTATTTAATGGCTATAATATGTATATTTAATTTCATAAAGCTGCTTAAATGTTGGTTTTGATTTATGGAAAAAAAATTGTTGATGCGTTGGATTGATCAAGATAGAATTTCGTTGTGTTGCAACACTTTTCTTTGCATTCACATTTAGTTTAATGTGGAATTTCGTTAGAACACTTGGACATAGGCTATTTATCAGGCTATTTATCAGGTTTGAAGGTAAGACCCAGATACCGACTACGTCGAATTAACAACAGTTTAATAATCCAACAGGGGCCGGCAAAAGACAGGTCAAGGGCAGGCAGGGGTCAGTAATCCAGAGGTGGGACAAAGGTACAGGATGGCAGTCAGGGTCAGGGTAGGCAGAGGTCTATAATCCAGAGGTGGTGCAAAGGTACAGGACGGCAGTCAGGCTCAAGCAGAGTGGTCAGGCAGGCGGGCTCAGAGTCAGGACAGGCAAGGGTCAAAACCAGGAGGGCGAGAAAAAGAGAGACTGGGGAAAAGCAGGGGCTGAGACAAAAACCGCTGGTTGACTTGGCAAACAAGACAAACTGGCACAGACAGACAAAAAACACAGGTATAAATACACAGGGGATAATGGGCGACACCTGGAGGGGGCAGGAGACAAGCAGGACAGGTGAAACACTCTTATTTATACATCTTTCTTTATTATTATAATGTGTATCCATTTCTCCTCCAACACAAATTTTTGGGTGGAACAGTTACGTTTCAATATAGGCTGCTTAACTACAAAGGCCAAATAATAATGCGATTAAAAAATAAGACGTTGTTTTATGCAAAATACACAGATCTTTTTACTCAAACAGCTAAAACAACTATTAGGAAATCTAATCTCGATCTTGAGCTCTCCCATGATGTCCTATGATGTCAGTGCTGCTGACAGTGTGGCATGCTGACCACACCGCTGGCTTCATGTGCGTGAGCGCTGCAAAATAAATGTACACACATGTTTATTCAATCATTTAATCCAAACTGCTCGAATGCGTCAACGAGCATCTGCATAGCCAGGCATTAAAATAGAACTTGGTTCTATTTTTAAAGCTTGATGCGCTGCAAGTCCCTTCTGCCCATATCATTGTTTTTTTAGGAGCATATACCCACGTGGGTGATTGAAAGATGAACTGAGATCCACACTCCAATCCAGTTGGTGGTGGTAAATACACCTTAAAGTTATTTGCATACCGGCATATAAAGTCCAAAGAAGAAGACCGAAGGAGGCGAGATTACTAGAAACAAACTCGGTTTACCCTTTTATCTGTGGATTCATTGTCGGAGTAGAGGACCTTGTGCATTTCAGGTAAAATAACAACCCAATGTTTATGTCCCAGGACAAATGAACTAGCAACAGGAAGCTTGCTAGCTAAACTGCCATGAACATTTCATGTGTTTCGACCTGACCCCAAATTAATATAGTTGGTTCAGAGTTTATTTTTATATTTAAACCTGCGTGTCCTGATCGTGTCCTGAGGCATGTTCAGAGGGTTTTATGTTCTTGGTAACACAAAAGTAATGTAACGAATTACATTACACCGTTACTTACTCTTACTTTTAATGGCAGTAACGTTGTAACCTAATGAGTTGCTTTAAAATGTAACCCCAAGTGGTTATTTTTTTTATTTATGTGTGTGTGTGTGCACGCGAGTGTAGGCATAGCACTGCGACACACAACTCATTTGTCACACTTGGGGGATTTTTGCTATTCACTGTGTCAGCAACTTCTGGAAAAGAGACTAGGTCCGGAACCTTTTTCTTTCTCCAATGGCCTCTTTGGCAGTCTTGTTTTTTAAGTAACCAAAAACATTTAACATCTAAGAACTGGTTGTCCAGCTGCAATGTTCCATAAGAACTCCTCACAAGTGTATTATTAGTTATGCATGGCAAAGGTCAGCTGGATATTATTCTGGTGACCTAGCACACTCTGGGATTTAGCAATGAGAAGGAGCTCTAGTCATTCCGTGGGAAGAAACAAACACTTTAAAACATTTTGCAGTTCAATAGTGTTGACTCCCGAGCTACCACCCACATTTTAAATATTAATATATTCAGTTTGTCTACAATTCAACTTTCTTGATATTGTTACATTGTTATTATGCTAAGGCAAAACTGTGTGTTTTTCCTCCCAGCCATTGCCTACGGTTAGTTTCAAGACTTCTCTGCAATCTTCCTGTGCCCTGGCTCCCCAGGCTTTTGTACTGTACAGGATTCACATTACATTCAAACTCCTCAGCACTTATAAATGCTTATTCTACTGAATAGAAAACAATGTGGATTTATTTCCCCTTGCATAAATTCTGCGTGGGGCCTATGGATTTCCCCTGCCTTGTCCTCTTTTCTTTCATCAGAATTCTCGCACTCATCCATAGGGTAGAGAATGGGTTTATCGTTTTCTTTCCCCCTGTATTTGAACAAACTGTTATTGAATCCCAATTCTGGGAGGAGGTACTGCTAATTGAATAGCTTGAATTGTTTGTATCACACAGTGTGTGTCAAGGGATCCAATGACCTTGAAAAAGCAAAGACCACTGAAAGAGGCTGTGATTTTTTAAAATTTCATATCTGTTTTATCGGCATTATTTAGACCAGTAATTCCCATTGAGATATAGTGATACATTTCTTCCCCCAGGAAAACATTGCCAGGAGGGCAGCTCCAGTAAAAGACAGGACACAATTAAATTCAGGATTTGCATTACTAAATGCTAACTTCTGGATTAAAAATGATTTTAAATAGAGTATCTCCCATGAACATGCTTCACAGTTTAGAACTAGGCTTAATCTGTGTCAAGGGAACAGGACTTTAAATACGCAATAAAGTAAACACAAGATACTATAAAAGGAAAAGCCCCATATGAATTAGATTGATTTACAAATGCTACTTCCTGCAGAGGATTTTTATTTATTTTTTAAATGAATTTAATTTAATGCACTCTAATTTGAGTGTGTTCTAAAGTATATTCAGGGACCCAATGAAAGTAATGTAAGATAGAGAATTCTAAAGTCTGGCTTTGTTTCATGAAAACAATCTGATATTGTCATAAAGAGATACTTCGGGATTTTGGCAATGAGGCCCTTTATCTACTTCCCCAGAATCAGATGAACTGGTGAAACCAGTTTTATGCATCTCTGTCCAGTATATAGGAAGTTAGAGTTAGGTTCGCAAGCCAATGCTAACTACCATCAGCACAATGTCTGGAAGTATATGTCTGTTAGCATGCTAGTAGAGACCCATAGACTTCCAGTCATTGCTCTAATGCTAGTTAGCATTGGCTCGAGAAACTACCTCTACCTTCCTTCATACTGGACACAGAGACACAAAAACAAGTTCATCTGACTCTGGGGAAGTGGATTAAGATTACCATGGCCTAAATCCCAAAGTATCCCTTTAAGGTACATTGACTAAATTAGAACATTTTTGTGAAAGTTAGTGTTAATGAGAAAGAAGTTGGACAAACAACAATTGATTTGCATTGCCAGACAGACCTTTGAGGTTTGCTGTTTTGAGTAGAGATTTCCTGCTGTACAGTTTTGTATGGTTATCAGTCTCATTATTGAGTCACCTGATCATTGATTACACATGCTAAAACCATTGACAACTACATGCCGTTTTCAAGGGATTGTAGTACTCTTAGTACTTATGTATATAATAAGAAATACTCTGAATACAAGAAATTGAACTGGAGCTTCACATTTACTAAAACAAGTTAGTACCAGAATAACATAGAACAACACTGTGCATGACCAAGAGTGCTCCATCCTTAAAGGGGAAATCAGTAATTAACAGAACATAACATTCATTCTCTTATACAATCAGAGTTACTTTTACCAAACCACAACTGAAACATTTCCCAGAACTTGTTGTAGTTATTTTGCATCTTTTAATTTGAACTTGAACAGTTAGTTTCTGTTTGTTTGTTTATATGTCCAGTCTGTCTGGTGGACGGTGCCTTCGTTCTGGGTAGCGCCTAGGATTGTCTGCAGGCTCCTGAACATCCTCAGTGTGTGCTTGTTCCATTATAGCTTCTGCTATAGCAGCACCTTCATCAACACATTCCCTTCTCTCAGCCTGGGGTCTCTTTACTGCTCCACCGTCCTTTACAGTTCCCCGTGTGTCACTCTCAGGATCTCTCTGTGCCTGTTCTCTCTCTCGATTGTTGTGCTGTTTTCAAAATCTTCCTCTCTCATGTTCAGAAGCTAAACAACAATTGATCATGTATTTTCAGATATGTGAGGGTAGCCTATCCATTTGGCATGTAGCTGGCTAGCTAAACAACGTGTCATTTAGCTTGGTTCATCAGAGATTAGGCTTTTGGAAAGAGATTAACATCGATCATGTATTTTCAGATATGTAACTATCTAGCTAGTTAAACAAACAGCGTGTAATTTAGCTTGCTTCAGCATAGATTAGACTTTTGGAAAGAACTTGACATTGGCAAGTCCTCATCCTGGTAAAGTTGTCAGTCGGACTACAGTAATCACCACTATAGGTGGCAAGCAAATCAAACAAGATTTGGATATAGTCATTTAGTTTATCCCCTGAAAGTTAGCTTGTTAACTAGCCATATTGCCATGATCTGTTATTAGCTAAATAGCCAATTTGACATGTTCCATCAATCAATGTAGCCTATCATGTCTGTCAGCAATCATGATTAAACACTCTTAAAAACAATGTTGAAAAGGGAATAATTTTAGCTAACTTCGCTAGGTAGACCTACATTGGTTGGAGTAGAAAAGTACATTAGGTCTACCTACCACTATGATTAGCCAACTGTACAAAGTTTCTACCAGTTGCTTGCAAAGTTAACATTATTAGCTAATAGTACATCGGGCAAATGCGCCATTCTGCTGCTTGACAGGCAGAGGCCACAAAGGATAGGAAATTAACCTAAACATACCTGTCAGGTATAGTTCACTTTTATATCACTCAAATGTCCAATTAATTGAGAGATAGTGAGGCTACCCTCACGTATCTGAAATTACATGATCAATTGATGTTTACTGATCATGAAAAGCATGCAGTTACTTGCTGTATAACTGATGATGGAGATAAATGTGCTCAATTGTTTTGCATGGAATAATTGAAAATGTATAGTTCTAACTATGCTCTTCAAGGTGATGATATTACAACCAAATAGTTAATGTTTATTTAACAATCCCTTGAAAATGGCACGCAGGTGTCAATGGTTTTAAAGGAGATGGGGATCTCCTTGTCCCCCCAGCAGGCAAATTGCACGCTCTGCACCTTAGTGACTTTTTATTGCTTTAATGTGGACATTGTTAAGAAGCTGTAGCAATTAACTCTGCTTGAGTAATGATTAGCTTATTGTCGGATTAGCTTATTGTGTATGTTTACATGCACAGTAATCATTTGATATTAAAATTACTATGGCAGTAAATTGATTATGTAATAGTCATGTCAAAATCGGAGTAAGCACACGCCGATTAAAACACCTGGTTTTCCATGCAATCTTTTGAATTATTCGGACATGTTACGCACCTTAATTGGCATTCCAGCTGTATATTTGATCTGTGCGTGTGCTAGCACCAGCCAAGCGAGACTCCCTCTTTAGCGTGAGTGAAGTGGGTTCGGGAACAACTGAATGTATGCGTCTTAGAAGTATATGTTTTTCTGCATTTATCAGGCAGCCTGATTTCAGATGTGTCCATGTAAACAGGATTATTAGGGAAATCGTTGCTCTTGCAAAGCCTGTATAGTTTTTAATGAAATGCTTTATATTAATCTGACTGTGTGCATTATTGTGTGCATGTAACTGCACTCATTGACCATTTGGTTTTACACCAATGGGTTAGACTTTCAACTGATTACAATGTGGAGTAACGTTGACTACAGTACCATTATTTTTTCCGTATTTGTTGCTTAATTGCTTAATTAACAAGATGCACAATTAAGTTAGAAAATATACCAAAACCAGGAGCAGAAGCAGGGCAGTAATTCCACCCCGCTCCCTTTTCAATTTTCAGATAAGTCTATGGGCCAAATGCCTTCCCCCCTTTCTGAAATATGAACGATGTAAACACCTGCGAAATCGTTATCAGTCCAAATGATCAGTGATCATTCTAGCTAGAGAATGAAAGGACTGGGTGAAATCATGAAGGGCCAGTTTCTCGGACACAGATTAAGACTACTCCTAGACTAAATAGAAAATTCAATGGAGATTCTCAATTTAAACAACTTTTTAGATCATGACTAGGCTTAATCTGTGTCTGATAAACTGGACCACAACAAATTAAGACAAACCGCCAGATCACTAAGAACTTGGTTGTCTATTTGTTGTCATTCTCAGAGAGCAAAACCTTCACTACCTCACTCACTTACTCACTGTCAGTGGTGGGAAAAGTACCCAATATCATACTTGAGTAAAAGTTAAGATACATTAATAGAAAATTACTCAAGTAAAAGTGAAGTCACTCTGTAAAATACTACTTGAGTAAAAGTCTAAAAGTATATGGTTTGAAATATCCTTAAGCATCAAAAGTATATTTCTTTGCACAATATACTTAAGCATCAAAAGTAAGTTATTGCGAAACAGATGGCACAATTGTATGTTTTTTTTCAGACACAGAGGCAGTAGGGATGACCAGGGTTGTTTTCTTGAGAATGCGTGAATTGGACCATTTTCCAGTCCTGCTAAGCATTCAAAATGTACTTTTGGGTGTCTGGGAAAATGTATGGAGTAAAAAGTACATGATTATCTTTAGGAATGTAGTGAACTAAATGTATAAGTTGTCAAAAAAGTAAATAAAGTACAGATATCTGCCAAAAACGACTTAAGACGTACTTTAAAGTACTTTTACTTAGCATTTTACACCACTGCTCACTGTGTCCCCTAGTCCAATGGTATGCTTTGCCTTCCCCTGACCCAAGAGACCTGGAACAGTTTCACAATAGTCATCCCAACTTCCTCTCCCACAAACCACTCACAAGGGCAGCATGCACTGGTTTGAAGTCCTGCAGGGTTGGTACTAAAGGAATACTATAGAGAATGGACTGCAGAAGTTCAGACTTTTCAAATGTGTAATTTAAGTGGAAGAAAACTCTGTAGGGGTGAACTGTATGGGCTTTTACAAATTATATAATGGTAAGAGGCTTGATAGAATTTTAATTGCGTGTGTCAGCACCTGAGTGAACTTACTTTTCAGGGGAAAATGAGTCTGACAGAAGTCAGAAATTAAATTATTGAAAATATTAGTTTTTTTAACATTGTCCTTTCGGAAGCATATTTGATGTGCACAGCGTCGCGTTTTGTGATGGAAGGAGTTGACACTTGTAGTCTTAACATTCTGAATACTCCCCATGTCTGAAGGGTAAAAAATGTCACGCCTTCACTAAACCCCTAAAATAAAGCAGCTTAATTGAATTTTAAACCTGAAATCTATTTTTCATGAAGAAACAACCTGTCATTCATAACAAACTTTGTGAATATCTGGGTTTCTCTCTTCACAATGCAGAAAATCTTCATTTAATCAGTGGACACCACTCCTTTTTCTTACACACCGGTAATAATTGTTTACTTTATTAAAATAGAGGTTGTTTATTATTGCTAAAGGTACTGCATAGGTGTAAACATTTTTCTTAGCAATAGATATCACTTCTATAGCCTAAGAAAGTAGCAGAAATGTGCAGGAAGTAGTTTTGAATGCATATAATTGAAGGGAAACAATAACAGTCTTGAACGTTTTTGGCAAAATAGTGATATATACTTATACTGTACAATGAGGAATTCAACTACATTCTCCAATTTTTCAAACCATTGCCCCCACCCGCAAGGTGTATAAACAACACAAATAAGAAAATAAGAATAGATACAAAACAAAAACTTGAAGAACATAAATCAATCAACTCTACTTAGCACATATAAAACAGTATGCAAGTGTGTGTGCATGGACTTTACTTTGTTTTACTACAGACCTTCTTTGGGGGGTAGAATTGAATTGGCATCTCCTCCTCTTGCCTGTCCCCGTTGCAGCCTCAAGTGGATCAGGACAAGATTCAGCCCCCTGAACAGCTTTGCAAGTGCTGCAGAGGCTGTTGTGCAGGGGAAGTGCTCCCTTCTTTCAATGTATGGGTTTTACAAGTGCCTTTCCCAGCTCCTCCAGGAACAACCTCCTCTTGTTCCGCTTATCATGCATCCAGGTAGGGTTGATCTTGTTCCGTATCACGAAGGCATTGTATGAGGACACATCAATGATGTTATGGAAGATGACCAGGGGCCAGCGGGCAGTCATCCTCCTGCAGATGCAGAGTAAACGTTGTAATCACCTTGTCCAGGTTGTCCATGCCTCCTTTTTTATGGTTGTAGTCCAGGATGATGGCTGGCGTCCTGTCCTCACGATCACTGATCTCAGCCGTTTTGTGCAGTGTGCTCAGGAGGATCACATTATAGTTCCTCTTTGGGAGGTAAGAAACTAGAATGGTGGTGGGGGTGAAGACAAACTTCGATGAGAAGCCCTCTCTCCCCCTTGTTGTGAGGAGTGCAGGGGGGAACTCAGGCTTGTTCTTTCTAACTGTGCCAACCATGGTGATCTTCCTCTTCAGGAGGTGCTGGCTGAGTTCATAAGAGGTGAAGAAATTGTCACGTGACATTGTGTCCCCTCAGTCCATCTGTCACATCAAGCACAACCCGCATCCCCTGGTTCATCTCCGGGTCTCCACTGGTCGGCTTCCCTGTGTAGACTTGCATCTTCCAAGCATAGTTGGATTGTGCATCACAGGCCACCCATATATTGATGCAATATTTTGCTGGCTTGCTGGGCATATAATGCCGGAAAGGACATCGAAGAGATTACTATCAGTGTCACAGAAAACAATCATATAAATCAATGATATTAAAGCAACACATAATAAAATTAAGAGTGAAAATCAATTACATTACAGATATGAAAATAAACATGTACCTCTGAATTGAACCAGTTGCTCATCCACTGTTACCTCAGGCCCAGGGTTGTAGAGGTATGTCAGACGCTCCACCCACTTCTCCCACTTTGTCTCTCACACATCTTGCAGGTCTTAACCTTTTCAAGGTTATCAAATCGTAGCATTCCTGAGAAAGTGTGAAAGACTTTCAGTGGCAGAGTGGCACTCTCTGCATCCCAGAGACTACATGTAGCCTCACCTCGGGACCTATACACACCCGCTAAGATTAGCAGCCCTATGTAGGCACGCAGGTCAGTCTCATCCATCCTTTTCCAGTAGTCTCCATATTTACGGAAACGCTCCAAATTTGTCGTCCTGCCCTGGTTGTCATATGGTGACAAGGACCATGTTATTTTTCTGTTCTTTGACAAAAATGTCTCTCTTTCAGCTTGGGGGATTTCTTCTTCATCTGAAGATGATGCATCGTGCTCTGGGTTGTATTCTTCCCCATTTTCTTCTTCAGATACCACCTCTAAATCATTGTTCTCTTGTTCCTCCTGGACAAAATCAGATCTACAACCTGTTGGGCCCTGAAACGTGCACTCATGGCTTCAGCAAAGAGAGAACTGGGGGGACTGTAATCTGCAGCACCTTTGATTGCATTCCCCATTAGTAAACAATGCTTTCAATAAATGTTTATTTTGTCTGAAAACTTGAGTCGTGTGGGGTTGTGGAGGGGTGATGCTGCACATGCACAAGAAAGTTTTAGTTTTATCTGATTTCAATCAGTAGCACACAATCTCAATTTCTCGTGTGTGTGTGTGTGTGTGTGCACCAGGGTACAAAGACAACCTTTGTACCCTGGTGGTGTACAGCTTTCATGGAAATATGAACAAATGCGATGTTCCACTTTTTCTAATGTTGGGGTCACTCTCGGAAAAGTAATCAAATTTCAAGTTGAAAAATATAATTTAAGGGGTTTTCTCTGCTGTTAAACATAGATGTGGGTCATTTTTACCCTTAAGACAACACAAGGGTTAATTAATATAGGTAAAATAATCTGTTTGAGACATCTAGCAAACACACTTCTGAAAAAGCTGAAAATCTCCAGAAAACCTGCAATGACTGAATTCAGGATAGATTTTAAGTCCCCAAAGCACCAAACCAAATCCCAATGTCATGCACTCTACTCTTTAGACTTCATCCTAAATCAATTTGATTACACCAAACCAAAGTCGTATAGGAAAGTCAACAAGAAAAACAACGTAGACGGTTTGCATAATGTTATCTGACATTCATATTTTAACATTTATTTTGTAATTTATGGGCAGTCTTTCAAGTCTAAGATTTTAATTAAACTAAATCGAAACAGAAAGAAGTGTGTTCTCAATCTGTGTTCCACACTCGTGTTTTGCTGTATTGGCGGAGGCTCAAACGGGATCTGTGGAGATCACAGCTGATCAACAAGGATTTAGAGAAGTGAGCTTACCACAGTCCAGCTTACACAGTGCCTTCAGAAAGTATTCATACATCCATTTTTCACGTAGCGACACAATCTTGATTTATTTTTCATTCTTCCTTTCTCATCTCTCTATCGCAAACACTTTTGTCTGTGTGAACAGCTCCTCATCTTCCGAGAACTAACAAGTCCATGTCCCTCTATGTCTCCCGCTCTCCCAGAAGAAATACTGTCAGGGAGATATAAGCTAACTTGACACAAACCATACATTTTTATGTTCAGTCTTTCCCCCCTTCTTCCATTATTCATGGTTTGAGCAAAGTATGACTACTGATGGGTAATGATATAGCAGTAAGGGACAGTGAGAAGGAGTCGGAGCAAGCTGGGAAAAAAACAGGCGAGAAATAGAATGAGATAACATGAGTAAAAGAGCAAGAAATGCAAGGAAAAAGACAGGGAGAGAACAGTCAGTGAGAAAAAGAGAGATAAAGGGGAGCCAGACACAGACAGAGAGGAAAGACTGTGAGAGGGAAAGAGAGACAGACAGAATGAGCTGCACACCAATGATAGGCAGAGAGTAAACAAGGACAGCAAACTCCCTCTGGCATTTGATATGTCTCATTTATTTTCACTGTGATTTAATAATGTTTTTTTGGACAGGCTTATTGACCGACCGCATCCCTGTCTCGCAGGTGTACACCGGACTCCAGGCTTAGCGAGCTGCCGTCTCCCTGACTGGACTTTATCAAAAAAATATCTAAACAAGTAGGCCAAATCATAATTCATATGACGGGCAGTAGTCGGAGCCCCTACTTAAAGAATCATGATCCATCTGTGTTGCCTCAACGTAGTTCAACAGGGCCAGATTGACAGTGGGAGCGCATTTCTCCTAGCCTTGGCTGGTCCAGGTTTGGCGTGACAATGGCAGTGACCGTAGGAGTTTAGTGAGAATGCACAAACGGATCTGAGACCAGGCTTAATTTTTCTTGCTCAGGAAGTTATTAGCGCTGCACTAACGTGGGGATGGTGCGCCATCCTAATTTTTCCCCGCTCCCGCAAAGAATGATCCATTAGAAGGAGTTCCATATACAGAGGAAATGTATATAATTGAGTTTTGGGTGAGTGGTATTGAGGAAGATGGATATACTTGCTTCCTCTCGTTATCTTCTTAGGGGTGCTTAATCGTTTTTCTCTTCCTCTACCTGGGGTGGTGATGACTTATCGGTGGTCAATTCGTAGTTTCAAGCATCAGGAAGCCGCTAACGCGTTGTGAGTGGACAAATGAGCTAGGGAATGGACACAGAAGATAGAGAGGAAGGAGACGTAAGGAGATTGAGTTTCTTTCCCTCGTCATTATTAGCACAGACAAAGACATTATACAAATATATATTGCCGCTGGACTTTTTCATCTTGCAAACCCAATCTATTTACGGAAATCCTTGAAATTGAAATTGACAGAGAAAAAGAAAGAAGACATTATCAGAATATGTGGGAAGTTGAGTTTGATCTTCGCTGTGTTTAACGACAAGTGCATCAACCGTACCTACTAATGATAATTTTAACCTCCAAAAAACCTCTCGCATCTAGTAAACAGAATTCATCAAACCTTTCAACCAGAGACACGGTGAAAGACAGTGAAATAATCAAATGTCTGGGAGTAAAACCATTTTGCTCGCTTTATCCAACTCCACAAACTGCATATTCAATTCATTCATATTCCTTCCCAGTTCTTCATACAACTTCAGAGATATGGTTGCAGCTTTGTTCAGTGACTTGTGTGTATAGTGTTCATTTTAGGAGACCAGTGCCAAGCCTCACCCATTAGCGCCAAGCCTCAAGCTGAGGGTTTCCTAAAATGAACACCGTTCTGGTGCGTGTCTTAAACGTTAAGTGTCGCCCACACCCTCTGTTTGAACTTGGTATTATCAAAAGGTAGTTTGTATGATCATGCCCTCCACCCACATAGAGATGAATATGTATATGATCGACTATCATCACGTGTTAAGGACAAATAATTAAGGCTTCACTAGGGTAGGGGGCAGCATTCGGAATTTTGGATCAAAGCGTGCCCAAATTAAACTGCCTGCTACTCAGGCCCAGAAGCCAGGATATGCATATAATTGGTAGATTTGGATAGAAAACACTCAAAAGTTTCCAAGACTGTTTAAATAATGATTGTGAGTATAACAGAACTGCTATGGCAGGCAAAACCTGAGGAAAATCAATCCAGGAAGTACTATTATCTTGAAAGGCTGTTTTTCCATTGGAAGCCTATCCACCATACAAAGACTTAGGACCCAGTTCACGATCTCTATGCCTTCTTCTACATGTGGCCAGTCTTTAGGCATTGTTTCAGACCTTTACTCTAAAAAGGGAGATAGGGAGATACAGCACTTTCAATGAGTGGACAGTGGACATTTCCAGACATGAGTCCAGCGTGTGATCGGCATCGGGCATATCTTGTTTCTCTTTTTCTATTGACGAAGCTTTTGTCCGGTTGAAATATTATTGATTATTTATGACAAAAACAACCTGAGGATTGATGTTAAACATCGTTTGACATGTTTCTACAAACTTTTATTGTACTTTTTTGACTTTTTGTCTGGATGTTGAGAGCGCGCTTTGTGCCTTTGGATTACTGAACTAAACGCACCAACAAAATTGACATTTTTGGATATAAAGAGGGACATTATCGAACAAAACAAACATTTATGGTCTAACATGGAGACATGGGAGTGCCACCAGATGAAGATCATCAAAGGTAAGTGATTCATTTTAACGGTATTTCTGACTTTTGTGACACCTCTCCTTGGTTGGAAAATGGCTGTATGGTTTTCTTTGGCTAGGCGCTGACCTAACATAATCGCATGGTGTGCTTTCGCCGTAAAGCCTTTTTTAAATCTGACACAGCGGCTGGATTAACAAGATGTTTATCTTTAATCCTATGTAAAAAATGTGTATTTTTCATCAATGTTTGATGAGTATTTCTGTAATTTGATGTGGCTGTCTGAAATTTCACCGGATGTTTGTTTGAGACAATGATTACTGTACATAACACGCCAATTTCAACTGAGGTTTTTGGACATAAAGATGAACTTTATCGAACAAAACACACATTTATTGCATAACATGAAGTCCTGTGAGTGCCATCTGATGAAGATCATCAAAAGGTTAGTGATTCATTTAATCACTATTTCTGACTTTTGTGAGCCCTCTCCTTGGCTGGGAAATGGCTGTATGGTTTTCTGTGACTAGGCGCTGCCCTAACATAATTTTTGAAATCGGACACTGTGGTTGGATTTACAAGACGTTTGTCTTTAAAATGGTGTAAAACACTTGTATGTTTGAGGAATTTTAATTATGGGATTTCTGTTTTGAATTTGGCGCCCTGCAATTTCACTGTCTGTTGTCGAGGTGGCACGCTACCGTCCCACTGGTACCAGGGAGGTTTATAAAGTAAAAGTAAAGTATACTATCATCAGAATGATCTAACGAGTTGAATTAGCGGCTGGCAACACTTTTGTCAGGTATTGTCAGGTTTATTTATGCTTTGGTTTAGGTGTTTATTTGTGTGTGTGTGTGTGTGTGTGTTTACATCTGTAGGGTGAACAACAACCTCCTCCACCTTCTGAACTCACTGTAGCGTAGGGGAGGCAGCATGAGGCTCAATCAATGAATATCAATTCAATCATATCCATCTCAATGCACTCATTCACATTAATTTCCCCTCCTACGTCTCTGGGCCTTGATCATTGTGGCAGAAGCCTGGAAGTAATGAAGTTTCCTTGATCCAAGTGCAGGACAGGAGCACTCGTTCGTTGGGAAAGCCCAGAGAAAGCGACCTTTGCTGATCTTACATCAGTGGCCATGCTGTGAACAGTGTGTAAAAGTCTTGCACCTGACCTGAGAACAATGAACATTGTCCATTCTGAGGAAAAACTAGAGGGAGGATGTTCTCCTTGACACAACAACACTGGGTCTGTTTTTGCAAAACACTGAACACAGTTCTCTACATTAGACACATCATTCAAAACTAACAGGTCTTGTGTTTCGTTTGGAAATCGGTAAATGCCAACCTCATTTACCGATTACATACACCCAGTACTCACGTGTGAAAACACTTCTAGCTAAATCAGAACTTGAGCACTATAAATAGGCTTCAGGTTGGCACAACAATGGAGGCCAATCTAGGCAGAGTTGCAAAGAAAAAGCCATATCTCAGACTGGCCAATAAAAATAAAAGATTAAGATGGGAAAAAACAGACAATGGACAAAGGATACCTCTGCCTAGAAGGCCAGCATCCCGGAGTCGCCTCTTCACTGTTGAGACTGGTGTTTTGTGGGTACTATTTAAATGAAGCTGCCAGTTGAGGACTTGTGGGGTGTCTGTTTCTCAAACTAGACATTCTAATGTACTTGTCCTCTTGCTCAGTTGTTGCATCAGGGCCTCCCACTCCTCTTTCTCTTCTGGTTAGAGCCAGTTTGCTCTGTTCTGTGAAGGGAGTAGTACACAGCGTTGCACCAGATCTTCAGTTTCTTGGCAATTTCTCACATGGAATAGCCTTCATTTCTCAGAACAAGAATAGAATAGAGTTTCAGAAGAAAGTTATTTGTTTCTGGCCATTTTGAGCCTGTAATCGAACTCACAAATGCTGATACTCCAGATACTCAACTAGTCTAAAGAAGGTCAGTTTTATTGCTTCTTTAAGCAGGACAACAGTTTTCAGCTGTGCTAACACAATTGCAAAATAGTCTTCTAATGATCAATTAGCCTTTTAAAATGATAAACTTGGATTAGCTAACACAATGTGCCATTGGAACACAGGAGTGGTGGTTGCTGATAATGGGCTTCCGTACACCTATGTAGATATTCCTTCCATTTAAAAAAAACATCTGTTTCCAGCTACAATAGTCATTTACAATATAAACAATGTCTACACTGTATTTCTGATCAATTTGATGAATTTTAACGGGCCATTTGCTTTTCATTCAAAAACAAGGACATTTTTAAGTGACCCCAAACTTTTGAAAGGTAGTGTGTTTTAAGTGAAATATTAGCTTTTGTCTGAGGCCGAAGACAGGAAACTCAAAAGCTAATTTGACCTAAGCACTAACAAGGCTTTTCATCATAAGCAGTTTGTCTACTGGAGCTTTATTGATATACTGTACTTCAACAACAGATGTACTCACATTGAATGGGTTGATAAGGATTCAAACCTTCTCGCAATCAGCCTAATACATACTCTTAATAGGTTTACCCCTTAATGTACTTTTTTTCTCTCTGTAAGATATTCCATTCCACTCATTTTGATATTTTATTAGGATCCCTATTAGCTGTTGCAAAAGCAGCAGCTACTATTCCATCTCATTTTGCTGTTCACTTGAGCAAAATTAGATGGAATGGAGTTTGATGCAATAATGGCTCTATATAATACTGTAGGCTTTCTTGTATTTGTTCTGGATTTGGGGACTGTGAAAAGACCCCTGATGGCATGTCTTGTGGTGTAAGTGTGTGTTTCAGAGCTGTGCGTAAGTTGACTATGCAAACAATTTGGGATTTAACACATTGTTTCTTATAAAAAGAAGTGATGCAGTCAGTCTCTCCTCAACTCTTAACCAAGAGAGACTGGCATGCATAGTAATTATATTAGCCCTCTGTTTACAATGAAGAGCAAGACGTGCCGCTCTGTTCTGGGCCAGCTGCAGCTTAACTGTCTCTCCTTGCAGCACTCGACCACATGACTGGACAATAATCAAGATAAGACAAAACTAGAGCCTGCAGGTCTTTCTTTTTGGAGAATGGTGTCAAAAAAACAGAGCATCTCTTTATTATTATAAATACTTATTTTCCACCATAATTTGCAAATAAATTCAATAAAAATCCTACAATGTGATTTTCTGGATTTTTTAGTAGTAGTTGAAGTGTACCTATGATGAAAATTACAGGCCTCTCTTATCTTTTTAAGTGGGAGAACTTGCACAATTGGTTGCTGACTAAATAGTTTTTTTGCCCCACTGTATACTAGATCACCCCCTAGTCATGCCCTGACCTACTACACCATAGAGAAACAATGGCTCTCTATGGTCAGGGGTGACAGTTAAGGGTTTCAATGACTTCATTAGCTGTGGTTGCTGATGCATATATGGTTGAATCATCAACATACATGGACACACATGCTTTGTTTAATGCCAGTGGCAGGTCATTGGTAAAAATATAAAATAGTAGAGGGCCTAGAGAGCTCAGCTGTGGTACACCACACTTTACAACAGAGAAGCTTCCATGAAATAAAACCCTTTGAGTTCTATTAGATAGATCGCTCTGAATCCACAATATGGCAGAGGTTTAAAAGCCCTAACACACATATTTTTCAACAACAGGTTTATGGTCAATATATATATTTTTTCAATATTATTTTACCCTTTTTTCTCCCCAATTTTTGTGGTATCCAATTGGTAGTAGTTACAGTCTTGTCTCATTGCTGAAACTCCCATACGGACTCGGGAGAGGCGAAGGTCAAGAGCCATGCTTCCTCCGAAACAACCCAACCTAGCCGCACTGCTTCTTGACACAACCCGGAAGCCAGTCGCACCAATGTGTCGGAGCTACCATCCTCAGTAGCTCCATCTAAATTGTCAATCTAATTTAATTTAAAGTATTCCAAAGTTTTTTTCCCATCATTCTTTATATAATTGATCTTGGCTTCATGTTACAGTTTCTTCTTCTACTTGTTGAGCTTAGTCACATAATTTCTCAATTTGCAGTAATTCAGCCAGTCTGATGTGCAGCCAGTCTTATTAGCCACTGCTTTTGCCCCATCCCTATACATTTGTTCAATTCCTTATCAATCCATGGAGCCTCCTCTGTGTCATACAGCCGGGACAATGCGTCTGCCTTCACGTTCTGGGAGCCTGGTCGATAGGAGAGGGTGAACACAAAACGAGTGAAAAACATGGCCCACCTTGCCTGGCGAGGGTTCAGTCTCCTCGCTGCCCGGATGTACTCCAGATTGCGGTGGTCAGTCCAGACTATAAAAGGGTGTTTAGCCCCCTCAAGCCAATGTCTCCATGCCTTCAAGGCCTTGACGACAGCCAACAGCTCCCGGTCTGTCAAAATTTTGCTCCGCCGGGCTTAGCTTTTTCGAAAAGGCACGGGGCGGAGCTTCGGTGGTGTACCCGAGCTCTGAGAGATCACAGTTTTATCCCAGCCTCGGACGCGTCCACCTCCACTATGAACGCCAAAGAGGGATCCAGATGGGCTAACACGGGAGCCGAGGTAAACAGAGCCCTCAGGTGACTTAAAAACCCTTTCCGCCTCAGCTGACCACTGCAAACGTACCGGGCTCCCCTTCAGCAGTGAGGTAATGGGAGCCGCTACCTGACCAAAACCCCGGATAAACCTCTGGTAGTAGTTGGCAAACCCTAAGAACCGCTGCACCTCCTTTACCTTTATTTCCAATCCACTTTATTTCCAGTCCACATTTGACCTAGCTTAATAAATAAACCTATTCAGATGAGAAATGGACAAGGTAGTTGACAGCTTTTGAACATAAATATAAATGCAACATGTAAAGCATTGGTCCCATGTTTCATGTGCTGAAATAAAAGATCCAAGAAATTGTCTATATGCACAAAAATCGTATTTAAAAAAAAATGTTTCTGAAATTTGTTTACATCCCTTTAGTGAGCGTTTTATCATTTGCCAAAGATAACCCATCCATCTGATAGGTGTGGCATATCGAGAAGCTGAATAAACAGCATGATCATTACACAGGTGCACCTTGTGCTGGGAACAATAAAAGGCCACTCTAAAATGTGCAGTTTTGTCACACAACACAATGCCACAGATGTCTTAACTTTTGAGGGAGTGTGCAATTGGCATGCTGACTGGTCTGCGGTTGTGAGGCCAATCGAGCTGCTAGAGAATTAATGTGAATTTCTCTACCATAAGTCACCAAAATCGTTTTAGAGAATTTGGCAGTGTATCCAACTGGCCTCACAACCGCAGACCACGTGTATGGCGTTGTATGGGTGAGCATTTTTTCCAAAACTGAATCTACTGCAATATGTAGGACGCTTAAGACATAAGATAATACTATACTAAATAAAAACGAATTATTTGAACAGTGCAGAAATTGTGTTTTCACATAAAAAACAAAACAATTCTAAATAGTGTGTCTTCAACAGGATTTGACCTCATACCCTCAAGACCCTGAATGTACCATAGTTTCCTACTCTTCCTGCTATGCTGCAGGTCAGGTAAATTTTTTGTACAAAATCCTAACCATATTTGTAAGTACGTGTCCAGTAGTGGTCGGTGTTTGAAAGCAGCTTGGATTTGAAGAAAGCACCGGAACCACAGGAAAAATCTGTGGGATCTAGCATTTTGCAACACATGGTTTGAAAAAGCATGTGATCAAACAATGCTTTTGACGTCATTGATGACGTACTTCTGATAGCGATTTCGACATGTGCCTCGGAGCTCCGGGATGTATCAAATATAACATCACTATCAACTAGCTACTATGTTAAGGTAAGAATTATCTCAAAGTTGTTACTTTGTTTGTTGAATCTGTCTTTGGGCAGTGATGGTTGGCGATAGTTAGCTAATAGACCAAGCTTGGTTGCCTTTTTGTGCAGATCATTCTATGCATGGTTCTGTTTGTGTCTAGCTAACAATGTTAAATGTTGAACATGACGGTACTAGCTATCCACCTAGCTAGCTGGATAGCAAGCTCTAGGAACCACATTCCTGCTGTGTAAACAGTGGTAGATTTTGTGGTAGGAAGTCTCACGTGAAGTGCATGGCAGGCCGCTGTCTAACAGGAATATGATGCTTTTTTTGGTGAAACAGGCTATATTGTGGTATGGTTATTTTCTGTGGCCAATCACCAGAACGATGTAACCAATACACAGCCTCCTGATGTTGTGTCCCAAAGCGAGCTATACATCGCTTTGACCTAGCTAGTTAATGTCAAATCAAATCAAATCAAATTTATTTGTCACATACACATGGTTAGCAGATGTTAATGCGAGTGTAGCGAAATGCTTGTGCTTCTAGTTCTGACAATGCAGTAATAACGAACAAGTGATCTAACTAACAATTCCCCCAAAAAACTACTGTCTTATACACAGTGTAAGGGGATAAAGAATATGTACATAAAGATATATGAATGAGTGATGGTACAGAGCAGCATAGGCAAGATACAGTAGATGATATCGAGTACAGTATATACATATGAGATGAGTATGTAAACCAAGTGGCATAGTTAAAGTGGCTAGTGATACATGTATTACATGAGGATGCAGTCGATGATATAGAGTACAGTATCTACGTATGCATATGAGATGAATAATGTAGGGTAAGTAACATTATATAAGGTAGCATTGTTTAAAGTGGCTAGTGATATATTTACATCATTTCCCATCAATTCCCATGATTAAAGTGGCTGGAGTAGAGTCAGTGGCATTGACAGTGTGTTGGCAGTAGCCACTCAATGTTAGTGGTGGCTGTTTAACAGTCTGATGGCCTTGAGATAGAAGCTGTTTTTCAGTCTCTCGGTCCCAGCTTTGATGCACCTGTACTGACCTCGCCTTCTGGATGACAGCGGGGTGAACAGGCAGTGGCTCGGGTGGTTGATGTCCTTGATGATCTTTATGGCCTTCCTGTAGCATCGGGTGGTGTAGGTGTCCTGGAGGGCAGGTAGTTTGCCCCCGGTGATGCGTGGTGCAGACCTCACTACCCTCTGGAGAGCCTTACGGTTGAGGGCGGTGCAGTTGCCATACCAGGCGGTGATACAGCCCGCCAGGATGCTCTCGATTGTGCATCTGTAGAAGTTTGTGAGTGCTTTTGGTGACAAGCCGAATTTCTTCAGCCTCCTGAGGTTGAAGAGGCGCTGCTGCGCCTTCCTCACGATGCTGTCTGTGTGAGTGGACCAATTCAGTTTGTCTGTGATGTGTATGCCGAGGAACTTAAAACTTGCTACCCTCTCCACTACTGTTCCATCGATGTGGATGGGGGGGTGTTCCCTCTGCTGTTTCCTGAAGTCCACAATCATCTCCTTAGTTTTGTTGACGTTGAGTGTGAGGTTATTTTCCTGACACCACACTCCGAGGGCCCTCACCTCCTCCCTGTAGGCCGTCTCGTCGTTGTTGGTAATCAAGCCTACCACTGTTGTGTCGTCCGCAACTTGATGATTGAGTTGGAGGCGTGCGTGGCCACGCAGTCGTGGGTGAACAGGGAGTACAGGAGAGGGCTCAGAACGCACCCTTGTGGGGCCCCAGTGTTGAGGATCAGCGGGGAGGAGATGTTGTTGCCTACCCTCACCACCTGGGGGCGGCCCGTCAGGAAGTCCAGTACACAGTTGCACAGGGCGGGGTCGAGACCCAGGGTCTCGAGCTTGATGACGAGCTTGGAGGGTACTATGGTGTTGAATGCCGAGCTGTAGTCGATGAACAGCATTCTCACATAGGTATTCCTCTTGTCCAGATGGGTTAGGGCAGTGTGCAGTGTGGTTGAGATTGCATCGTCTGTGGACCTATTTGGGCGGTAAGCAAATTGGAGTGGGTCAAGGGTGTCAGGTAGGGTGGAGGTGATATGGTCCTTGACTAGTCTCTCAAAGCACTTCATGATGACGGATGTGAGTGCTACGGGGCGGTAGTCGTTTAGCTCAGTTACCTTAGCTTTCTTGGGAACAGGAACAATGGTGGCCCTCTTGAAGCATGTGGGAACAGCAGACTGGTATAGGGATTGGTTGAATATGTCCGTAAACACACCGGCCAGCTGGTCTGCGCATGCTCTGAGGGCGCGGCTGGGGATGCCGTCTGGGCCTGCAGCCTTGCGAGGGTTAACACGTTTAAATGTCTTACTCACTTCGGCTGCAGTGAAGGAGAGACCGCATGTTTTCTTTGCAGGCCGTGTCAGTGGCACTGTATTGTCCTCAAAGCGGGCAAAAAAGTTGTTTAGTCTGCCTGGGAGCAAGACATCCTGGTCCGTGACTGGGCTGGGTTTCTTCCTGTAGTCCGTGATTGACTGTAGACCCTGCCACATGCCTCTTGTGTCTGAGCCGTTGAATTGAGATTCTACTTTGTCTCTGTACTGGCGCTTAGCTTGTTTGCGCTGTTTGTATTCAGTCATGTTACCAGACACCTTGCCCTGATTAAAAGCAGTGGTTCGCGCCTTCAGTTCCACACGAATGCTGCCATCAATCCACGGTTTCTGGTTGGGGAATGTTTTAATCGTTGCTATGGGAACGACATCTTCAACGCACGTTCTAATGAACTCGCACACCGAATCAGCGTATTCGTCAATGTTGTTGGCTGACGCAATACGAAACATCTCCCAGTCCACGTGATGGAAGCAGTCTTGGAGTGTGGAGTCAGCTTGGTCGGACCAGCGTTGGACAGACCTCAGCGTGGGAGCTTCTTGTTTTAGTTTCTGTCTGTAGGCAGGGATCAACAAAATGGAGTCGTGGTCAGCTTTTCCGAAAGGGGGGCGGGGCAGGGCCTTATATGCGTCGCGGAAGTTAGAGTAACAATGATCCAGGGTCTTTCCACCCCTGGTTGCGCAATCGATATGCTGATAAAATTTAGGGAGTCTTGTTTTCAGATTAGCCTTGTTAAAATCCCCAGCTACAATGAATGCAGCCTCCGGATAAATCGTTTCCAGTTTGCAGAGAGTTAAATAAAGTTCGTTCAGAGCCATCGATGTGTCTGCTTGGGGGGGGATATAATACGGCTGTGATTATAATCGAAGAGAATTCTCTTGGTAGATAATGCGGTCTACATTTGATTGTGAGGAATTCTAAATCAGGTGAACAGAAGGATTTGAGTTCCTGTATGTTTCTTTCATCACACCATGTCACGTTGGCCATAAGGCATACGCCCCCGCCGCTCTTCTTACCAGAAAGATGTTCGTTTCTGTCCGCGCGATGCGTGGAGAAACCCGCTGGCTGCACCGCTTCGGATTGCGTCTCTCCAGTGAGCCACGTTTCCGTGAAACAGAGAACGTTACAGTCTCTGATGTCCCTCTGGAATGCTACCCTTGCTCGGATTTCATCAACCTTGTTGTCAAGAGACTGGACATTGGCAAGAAGAATGCTAGGGAGTGGTGCACGATGTGCCCGTCTCCGGAGTCTGACCAGAAGACCGCTTCGTTTCCCTCTTTTTCTGAGTCGTTTTTTTGGGTCGCTGCATGGGAACCATCCCGTGGCGCTGGTTGTAAGGCAGAACACAGGATCCGCATCGCGAAAAACATATTCTTGGTCGTACTGGTGGTGAGTTGACGCTGATCTTATATTCAGTAGTTCTTCTCGGCTGTATGTGATGAAACCTAAGATGACCTGGGGTACTAGTGTAAGAAATAACACGTAAAAAAACAAAAAACTGCATAGTTTCCTAGGAACGCGAAGCGAGGCGGCCATCTCTGTCGGCGCCGGAACGTCTCTCAACCAGAGAGACGTTCAACACTTAGCTATGATTCCTAGTTAGTTGTCTAATGCTAGTTGTATACAGCCAAGTTGACTTCCCATTTTAAAGGCTTGATGAGTAGAATAACTAGCTAGCTAGCTAATTAACGTTAGTATTTAAAACCATCCAGTCCTATCATTAGATGTCTATCATTTACAAAGTGTTATTTTTTTAACCTCATTTTCTAGATCAAGGATACCCACCTGTAATCCAGTACAACCCCAATCAAAGTAAATACAGAATAACATATTTCTTTGTACATTTACCCGTTTCTTAATATTGTAATAACATGATGTTCTTCTGGAAACCTGCCTTTATCTGTGTATGTGGGTGTGTGTAATAATGTGTACATCTCCCTCTAATGCAACACCCCCAGGTGTGAGCCCGCTTATAGAAGGTTCTGGAGGAGGTGACCCGCTTCACCCCTTGCTACATTCCTATTTACTGATTGGTTTGTAATTTTTTTGTATACAGTATTAGTGCATGGTTTATTTACAGTTATGGAAAAACCCAACAGCATAGCATTTATTGACGCAAAGCGATGCGCCTGGCACCTACAACCATACCAAGTTCAAAGGCACTTCAACCTTTTCGACTTGCCCATTCACCCTCTGAATGGCCCACTTACATAATCCTTGTCTGAATTATGTCAAGGTATAACAATACTTCTTTAACATGTCTCCTCCCCTTCATCTATACTGATTTGAAGTGGATTTAACAAGTGGCATCAATTAGAGATATAGCTTTCACCTGGATTCATCTGGTCCGACTATGTAATGGCAAGAGCAGATGTCTTTAATACACTCAGTGTATTGTCTCACATTCCTACCTACAAAAGGACCAACTGCACAGATAACAGGAAGAGCATATTAAAAAATAACTTAATTCAACATTCTGGTTTGTAGAGGTCATGAGAGGAAACTTTCCTGATTCAAATACTCCATTCTTCCCGACATGCAATGCAAGATCAGGTTTCCAGGCAAGGTTAAACGCAGGATAACTGCTACCATGAAAGAGGCTCACCTTTTAGCTAGGTCAATTTCTATGGCAACAAATCCTTCAGAATTAACCTGCTCCGGGGCAGGCTAACCAAATGCTAACTCCATTTATCCTGATTGAAGTTTCTGAACCATGAGTTGAGGACCAAAGAAATAAGATACCCTCCCTCTCGCAAAGACTGAAGAATCATCCCCTGCATTTGAGGAAGACGACTGGTTAAATATTGTATTAAGCCAAAGTGGATTTGCTTTCAAACTGTACGTTTTTTGCACAATTGTATTTAGAATTGTTCAAAAAGCAAATGGACAGACTCAACCAACCATAGACATAATCCATAGATGGTGGTACCCATTCAGGTCAAGACTGGCAGCCATTGCTTGTGTACCCATGAGTTTAAAAGTCAAATTGCCAGGGTTAGAGGTTCCAAAACCTTTCTATGGATGATATGTCTATGGCCACAAAGTAACAAGCTTTTCCACAGATAGAAGGAGGGATAGAAGTGGGGGAAAAGGTGCTAGTGCATTGATAAGCACCCCAAATACGGCATTAACGATAATAAGATAAAGAAGGCACTTCTAAAAGCCTATTTCGCACCATAGCCTGCTGAATTTGCAAGGTAACTTTTCTTTCATTTTGATTTCGTTACAAATGAAATTGTAGAACTGGATCACCCATGAATTGATGTTTCAGCATTCAACATTCGACTAGCATTGAGTGACATGCACACGCCTGCTAAAGTTAGCGGCAAATGGCAAGCAATATCCACCATCAAAGTATGGATGAAGCCTGACCTGGAATGTGAAGCTGAAGACTTCATTTAAAAAATCTGAGTAGTATGCCACTCTGGTGACACAGTGAGACACACACTGTCACACACACTCTAACCACCATTCCTTTTTATATCTCTGTTAGCTTAATGGTTGGTTTTAGTCTAATGGCTGAGATGCAAGTAAGATGTTCAACTAGGAGACATACGGCATCAACTCCACCTATAGCTTCCTTTCCATGTAAATGCTAGTATCCTCCCCTCGGCTCCTCAATGTCTTTTTAGATGGTTTAGTAATGCATTATTTGCCTCGACAAGCACCCAATTTCCAACCAGAATACCTGTACTTATACTGGTATGGCTAACTGAGAAGACCATGTCATTTTTATCTCCTTCCCATCTATCCCTCCTCAGTGTTCCTCTGGAGATGCCTGCCTCAGAAGAATAAGGCAGAGGGCAACCTCTGCAGTACCACCATCTCTTCTCACTTACAAACGATGAAGGCAAGACTGAGGAGCACAATTACAGTACCATGGTCTAAGACAGGGCTTCCCAAACTCGGTCCTGTTCCCCCAGGTGCACGTTTAGATTTTTTGCCCTAGCTCTACACAGCTGATTCAAATAACCAAGCTTGAAGATTAGTTGGTTATTTTAATCTGCTGTAAAGAGCCAGGACCAAAACCCAAGTTTGGAAAACCCTGGTCTAAGAGAGAGGCTACATGAATGAGTAGGTGGGTCATGAAAGGAATCACAGACATACACTAATGCATGATCACATACAAACGTTTAACAGAGTTAAGAACATGCCGTAAGCTCACTTCACATCTATCTTGAAATGGTGCGGATGGAGCCATCCAATTGGTATGGTTTGAGCAAAATCTTTGACATTTGTTTGGGGAAAAACAGTAGGATAAATAAACATGTAGGGAGAGTCTTGTGTGTTTGTGTGCAGAGAATCACTGGTTTGTGCCCAGTGTGGGACAGTGGAGGAAGATACAGTTTTTTATTAGCACTACACACCTGATTCAAATCATCAACACTTGATAAGTGGATCATTTGAATCAGCTGTGTAGTGCTAGGGCAAAACCAAAAATGGCACCCCTTTGGGTCCCCAGGACCAGGATTAGAAAATGCTATTCTATCTAATGACATTCCCCACCTGTGTGATTCTTTCATCATCATAAAATAAAGTGAAAAATTCTAGTTTGTACTAAGGAGGTCCAGTTAATATGAATAGTACGGATGATGGACTGGATTACAATCATGTTGGTAAGGTTGACTTGAGTGAAATTGTAACGGTTCTCTTTTGGTGAAGGAGAGTCGGACCAAAATGCAGCGTGTAGATTGCGATCCATGTTTAATCAACAAACGTAAAACACGAATCAATACAAAAAACTACAAAAACAACAAACGTACCGAAAACCGAAACAGCCCTATCTGGTGAAAACACAGAGACAGGAACAATCACCCACAAACACCCAGTGAAACCCAGGCTACCTAAATATGGTTCCCAATCAGAGACAATGACTAACACCTGCCTCTGATTGAGAACCATATCAGGCCAGACATAGAAATAGACAAACTAGACATGAAACAGAATGCCCACTCAGCTCACACCCCAATACATACACACCACATACAAAAACCCATGCCACACCCTGGCCTGATCAAATAAATGAAGATAAACACAAAATACTTCGACCAGGGCGTGACAGAAATGTTATGTTTTGTATTTTTTGGTATTGTAATACTTTCTGCAACTGGTCTCATCACCTGCTGCTTGCATTTCAGTAGAGAGAATGATTTCAGCTTTTATTTCTTTCATCACATTCCCAGTGGGTCAGAAGTTTACATACACTCAATTAGTATTTCGTAGCATTGCATTTAAATTGCTTAACATGAGTGTGGTTCCAAGGAAATACAACAGAATGCCAACCTAAATCACACCCTGACCAAACCAAATAGAGAGCCCTTGCTCTACAAGGGCCGTGGCTTTTGTGGAGCGATGGGTAACGATGCTTCTTGGGTGTCAGTTGTTGAAATGTGCAGAGGGTCCCTGGTTCGAGCCCAGGTAGGGGTGAGGAGAGGGACGGAAGCTAAACTATTACACAAGCGAAATGCAACAAAAAACATTGCCACTCACCAGATAATGATCATTTGTAAGCAAAGTTTGAAAATGAATCTTGAAAAGTGTGATGCTAACACGTTAGCAACAATATCACCTTGAAGTTGATAATAGCTGCTTCAGCCGCCGTCACCATTGTCACACTACTACAACACAAGCTACACAAGCTATCAGTTGGTTGTGGTAATGCACGTTAAAGTTAGTCACCATGTAAATTCCACAGAAGAAGAAGAAGAAGAGTGAACTAGGAGAGATTATTAGAAACTAACTAGGTATCCCCTTTTATCAGAGAAATAATTGTTGGTGTAGAGAACACATGTTTTTGTGTGACTCAAAACAGGTAAAAATTCTACAAAGAGCAGAAAAAGGAAGTTGCACATTTCAGGTTTAATAATGTTAGGTTCTGAACAAACAGTAAAAACTCACGGACAACTAGAAAAAGCTCAAACCAAATTTACTCGCCCACTGGGTCACACAGCTGCGAAGACAAAGACATGTTTACACAAGCACATATATTTATACCCTCCAGCAAGGTGGAGACAACTCCTTGCACATCTAGACAGCCAATAGATCTCTGTTGCTAAGTCAAGAACTTTATTGGTTCTTCTCGTTGGTGTAGTCATGGCCCTGCCTGATGCTAGAACCTTCATGGGCGTGGAAGTACAGTCGGAAGTTTACATACACTTAGGTTGGAATCATTAAAACTTGTTTTTTAACCACTCCACACATTTCTTGTTAACAAACTATAGTTTTGGCAAGTCGGTTAGGACATCTACTTTGTGCATGACACAAGTAATTTTTCCAACAATTGTTTACAGACAGATAATTTCACTTATAATTCACTGTATCACAATTCCAGTGGGTCAGAAGTTTACATATATTAAGTTGACTGTGCGTTTAAACAGCTTGGAAAATTCCAGAAAATGATGTCAAGGCTTTAGAAGCTGCTGATAAACTATTTGACCATTTGAGTCAATTGGAGGTGTACCTGTGGATGTATTTCAAGGCCTACCTTCAAAGCCAGTGCCTCTTTGCTTGACATCATAGGAAAATCTAAAGAAATCAGCCAAGAACTCAGAAAAATAATTGTAGATCTCCACAAGTCTGGTTCATCCTTGTGAGCAATTTCCAAACACCTGAAGGTACCACGTTCATCTGTACAAACAATAGTACACAAGTATAAACACCGTGGGACCGCGCAGCCGTCATACCGCTCAGGAAGAAGGCGCGTTCTGTCTCCAAGAGATGAACGTACTTTGGTGCGAAAAGTTCCAATCAATCCCAGAACAACAGCAAAGGCCTGGTGAAGATGCTGGAGGAAACGGGTACAAAAGTATCTATATCCACGGTAAAACGAGTCCTATATCGACATAACCTGAAAGGCCGCTCAGCAAGGAAGAAGCCACTGCTCAAAAACTGCCATAAAAAAAAAACGGTTTGCAACTGCACATCGGGTCAAGGATTGTACTTTTTGGAGAAATGTCCTCTGGTATGATGAAATAAAAATAGAACTGTTTGGCTATAATGACCGTCCTTATGTTTGGAGGAAAAAGGGGGATGCTTGCAAGCTGAAGAACACCATCCCAACCGTGAAGCACAGGGGTGGCAGCATCATGTTGTAGGGGTGCTTTGGGACTGGTTCACTTCACAAAATTGATAGCATCATGAGGCACGAAAATTATGTGGATATATTGAAGCAACATCTAAAGACAACAGTCAGGAAGTTAAAGCTTGGTCGCAAACGGGTCTTCCAAATGAACAATGACCCCAAAGCATACTTCCAAAGTTGTGGCAAAATGGCTTAAGGACAACTAAGTCAAGGTATTGGAGTGGCCATCACAAAGCACTGACCTCATCCCTATCTAAAATTTGTGGGCAGATCTGGAAAAATGTGTAAGAGCAAAGAGGCCTACAACACTGACTGTTACACCAGCTCTGTCAGGAGGAATGGGCCAAAATTCACCCAACTTATTGTGGGAAGCTTGTGGAAGGCTACCTGAAATGTTTGCCCCAAGTTAAGCAATTTAAAGGCAATGCTACCAAATACTAACTGAGTGTATATAAACTTCTGACCCACTGGGAATGTGAGGAAAGAAATAAAGCCTGAAATAAATTATTCTTTCTACTATTAACATTTCCCATTCTTAAAATAAATTGGTGATCCTCACTGACCTAAGACAGGGAATTTTTTGTCAGGAATATTGAAAAACTAAGTTTAAATGTATTTGACTAAGGTGTATGTAAACTTCCGACTTCAACTGTATATGTGTGTGTGTTTTAATAGGACTGTTCCTTATCAATTTATCTGACCTGTCCTCAGTCATAATTCCTTACTCCTCCCTCATCCACGGCTGTCCTACCTTATCAGTGACTGAAACCAGACTCTTGCCCTTTGCCTCCCTAACAATAACATGTTTGACAGAATGTAAACTTCCTGCAATCCACTTTCTCACTCAGTAACTTTTCATACACCTAGTTCCTATCCACCCTCCATTGATCCCAACATATACATTCCTTATACATGTAAAGTAATCAATAAGTTCCAGTATAGTAACATGAATAAGTATATCTAAAGCTAGAGTCCAACAATAACCATGACAAATTAGCTAGCAACAGCAAGCTAGCTAGTTAAATGTCCATGAATGCTTCATGTGTTTTGACCTGTCCCAAAATTAGTATAGTTGATTCAGAGTTTGTTTTGATATTTCAATGTGCATGTCCTGATCGAGTCTGGTGTGGATGGACAAAATCTCTCTGTTCATGTCTGTCTCTTTTGTAGCCTTATTCTCTCTTCCTCTTCACTTTACACTTTCTCTTACTTTTATTCTATCTCTCTGTCCGTATCTCTTTCTCTTTTCCATCACTCTTTCCATCTCTCTTTCTGCCAGTATCTCTCTCTTTTTATCTCTATCCATCACTCTCTCTTTCTCCTTTATGACTATCCCTCTCAATATCTTTCTCTTTCCATCTCTTTCTTTCTCTCTCTGTCTCTTGCCACATGTTCAATATGTTGCTGCACAGCCTCAACCGAAGCTCACAGCGTCATACCGTTCCATTAATTCCACTACTGTGATCACGACATTCACTTATCCACACCACTCCACACACACATACAGTACACACACAGAACCACAAACACACACAGGTGCATATGCACATAAACACAAAGGCACAAGTGTGTGTACATGGACACACACTTGAATGTTCACACACAAACAATCATGAGTGAGTATTGAGCAGAGAGAGAGAGGAGAGGAGAGAGAGGAGAGAGAGGAGAGAGAGAGAGAGAGAGAGAGAGAGAGAGAGAGAGAGAGAGAGAGAGAGAGAGAGAGAGAGAGAGAGAGAGAGAGAGAGAGAGAGAGAGAGAGAGAGAGAGAGAGAGAGAGAGAGAGAGAGAGAGAGAGAGAGAGAGAGAGAGAGAGAGAGAGAGAGAGAGAGAGAGAGAGAGAGAGAGAGAGAGAGAGAGAGAGAGAGAGAGAGAGAGAGAGAGAGAGAGAGAGAGAGAGAGAGAGAGAGAGAGAGAGAGAGAGAGAGAGAGAGAGAGAGAGAGAGAGAGAGAGAGAGAGAGAGAGAGAGAGAGAGAGAGAGAGAGAGAGAGAGAGAGGAGTCCAAATGCCTCCTGCTTACCCTCACTTCTTGGACAGACCAGATCATTAGATATGCAGTTTTAGATCCTGTAAGCATTACATGGCAACGCAGGGCCAGAAGGTTGTTGGTTCACAGACCATCGTGCGTGGAAAGATTTCCTTTATAGTAAAAGCATTGCATGAATCTATAATCGTATTTGCAGGTATGAGGAAAAAAAGGCCTTTTTTATGTCATATGTCATTTGAAATATCAACAGAATATGTTTTAATACCACACACATTAAAAAAGTATTTAGTCAGCCACCAATTGTGCATGTTCTCCCACTTAAAAAGATGAGAGAGGCCTGCAAATTTCATCATAGGTACACTTCAACTATGACAGACAAAATGAGGGAAAAAAATCCAGAAAATCACATTGTAGGATTTTAAATGAATTTATTTGCAAATTATGGTGGAAAATAAGTTTTTGGTCAATAACAAAAGTTTATCTCAATACTTTGTTATATACCCTTTGTTAGCAATGACAGAGGTCAAACATTTTCTGTAAGTCTTTACAAGGTTTTCACACACTGTTGCTGGTATTTTGGCCTATTCCTCCATGCAGATCTCCTCTAGAGCAGTGATGTTTTGGGGCTGTTGCTGAGCAACACGGACTTTCAACTCCCTCCAAAGATTTTCTATGGGTTTGAGATCTGGAGACTGGCTAGGCCACTCCAGGACCTACCTCTTATTTCTTAAAACCTCCAGGTTGTGTTCCGGTTTTCTCTCTGTAAAATGTAGTTCACTTAACCTGATTGTCATAAGGTTCCATGACTTTGTCCACACAGGGCATCTGAACACACAAACACTTTGATTTTCATAACATTTGGGTGTTTTATTTCACTTTTGTACACCTGTGGTGTTCCATGTCAAAAATGACTGATCATTAGAAATGAATGGGTGAGACTACAATTAGTGTATACAATTGAGTTCAGGCACATGCCCATTCATCAGATGGACACACTTCTTCTCCCAGACCCCACATGCATGTGTGTTTGAGCACACACACACACAGACACACACAGACACACACAGACACACACACACGCACACACACACAGACACACACACACACACACAGACACACACACACACACACACACACACACACACACACACACACACACACACACACACACACACACACACACACACACACACACACACACACACACACACACACACACTCCCCTTCTTGGCTTCCATGGCAACCTCCACGGGAACCACCACACCTTTTGGCATTCTCACAAACAATCGCAACATTGTTACAATAATATATAGAACTTTTCTCGCAGCTCTGGTATATAAATCTTTTTTTAGGCCTTTTTTGAGGCTCACAATTCATTCTGTGGCATCACAATGACCAAATGATATACTGTATGTGAGGCTCTTGATCATATCTTTGATCATGACACTGGTGAGGAGGAGAGAGGCCAAGAAACTGACAGTGAAGATGCATTAGAGAAGGAAGTGTCAGAAGTTGAAGACAACACAGAATATGATCCAGACCAAGAGACAACCGATGTGGAACAATCCAGTGATGAGGAATAAGGCCCTGCTGAGGTTGTTGTTACATTCTGGTCAAAGAATGGGAATTTGTCCTGGTCTTCATCCCTACCTGAGAGGAGAGGTCAGCTGTAGGCTGAAAATGTTATCAGGATGACCCCAGGGCCAAAATAATCCATACATGATGCTTTTTTTACTAAAACACATTGTATTAGCTCAGGTCAATGAGGCCTACAGGCCATTAATCACAAATAGAAGTTAAAAACTTGTAATGTTCACAAGAACTTAAGTTGATAAAAAGATCTAACACAACATTAGCTGATATCATATGTATTATTATGGATTTATAATCAGCTATAATGGTGGTCATTTTGGACCGGGAACACAGAATTAATTAACATGAAACAAACGCAACAGGAGGGTTAAATAGGAAGTAATAGGCTCCAACACAAAGCCATCTTGTTGTTAGTAAAGTCTAATTAAAATGAAGACGGATGGTTTAAGATGGTTTAAATTAATTATGCCTACTCAAATTTAGGTGTCCATTTCCGATTGACTTTTGCTGCTGCTTCCAGGTTTCAGCACCACAATGAAAGTAATTAGAATCTGGGTTATTATGAGGTCAATAACTCTGACAAGAAACATGATTGTTTTTATTGAAGTCAATTATAGTTGTAGCAAGTTATCAAAGTTGACCTCCGGTCCTCCTTCTGATCATCGTGTTCCCCTTCTCAAACTGAACAGGCTATAGGCTAATCCACCTGCAATATATTGCATTGTTTGGACAAGGCCTAATAAACAAATATTTTCAAAAAAAACCTTTGACTCTTCTCCTGAACTGCTACTGTACGCCTACACAGCAAGAGCAGGCCGGGGCTCGGGGTTGGAATATCTATTTCAGTGTATAATGCAGCCTAGATTTATTTACACCATCCCAGCAGCTATCTTAGAAATATAACTTTGCTCTGCTTCTCCTAACATGCACTTAAGGCTATGGATTATTTGATTGAGACCACACTAAATAGCCTATAGGCGCTCTTAATATTTTGCTCCCAGCGGAGAATCAGATTTAAGGGTCGGCATCAGGCACACATCGATATACTGCATAGCCTAATAAGCAACTCATTCTAAATCCCTTGAACCAAGGTTAAAGGTTAAAAATATATATATTTAACCTTTAACCAAGTGGATGGGCATAGGCCCACCCACTTGGGAGCCAGGCTCACCCACTGGAAAGCCAGGCCCAGTTTTCCACCACCAAAAAAGGCTTTATTACAGACAGGTTGGACGTACTGACAAATTCTCTAAAATGGTTTATGGTAAAGAAATTAACATTCAATTCTCTGGCAACAGCTCAGGTGGGCAATATTGCAGTCAGCATGCCAATTGCACGCTCTCTCAAAATTTGAGACAAAACTGCATATTTTAGAGTGGCCTTTTATTGTACCAAGCACAAGGTGCACCCGTGTAATGATTGTGCTGTTTAATCAGATTCTCGACATGTCACATGTGTCAGGTGGATGGATTATCTTGGTAAAGGAGAAATGCTAACAGGGATGTGATCCAATTTGTGCACAAAAGTGAAGAAAAATAAGCTTTTTGTGCACGTGGAACATTTATGGGATCTTTTATTACAGCTCGTTAAACATGATTTTCTATATTTAGACATTTTTCTTCCAGTCTAGCCTGAAAGCTGGAAGATTGCATTTTGAATACTTTACTGGAGGAAAGTATATGCCCGGGGTTCCTCAAGACAGAAACGTAAACCTTGCTTCTAAAGAATTTCATTTTCCTTCCAGTGAATACCTCTCTTCTTCCTTTATGTCTCCCCCTAATTCTCTTATTTTCCTTCCCTCGCTGACGACAGGTCTCTCTCTCAGACGGTGCACCGAGTCGGCATCAACAAAGCTCCTCCTCATTGATCAAGTGTCACATCCTGTGTGCCTCTGGCTTTGCTCTTCTTCTTCTCTCTCTCTCACTTTCCCTTGCTCTCTCTCCCCGCTGCCGTTTTCTCTAGTGCCACACACATAAATACATAAAAACATGGTTGCTGGGGTGCCGGGGTGACAGGCGGACCAGGTCGAGAGAAAGGCATAAAAGAGAGAGAGAGATGACGAGATAGAGCAAGGGAGAGATTAAATCACTGGGGAAGCCAAGCCAGAAAAAACAAACATATTACAATCTATGTGTTTTGATAATTGCGTTGTTTGCTCTATAACCTGTTCACCGTGATATATTGGCCTGAAGGCCGAGACAATAAGACACAGTCGCAGAATAAATTCAACCACACCTTTGTTTCATGACAAAACCAGAGAGTAACCTCTGTCCGGGGAATTCCAAAATTCATATTGCATGTAAAAAGCAGTTAATTGACCTGCAACGTGGTCAAGAAAGTTAATATTTCCAACATTTTTGCTCCACTAAACAACAACCTCATCAAATCACCTCTGCTTAGTCTAATACAGTGACAACTAAAAGATACCAAAAACAATTTAGTCCAATCAACCAAAGCTAAATATGATGTGGCTGTCCATGGTTCTGATTTGTGTCTGTGTGTGTGTGTCTGTGTGTGTGCATGCATGCGTGTGTGCAAGTAGGAAAAACATGTTAACTCAGCCTACTTGTAAAAAACAATGTCATCCTCCTCTCTTTCATGTTAACAAAACAGTTTATGGCTGTCATACAGTACACACTTTAATTGTTTTGTTGTTTTGTTGTTGTTTTGTTGTTTCATGGGCAATGTTAGCTAGTTAACATTAGCCTTCTACATCTAGCTACATATGAAACTTACTTCCTCTCAGGCCAGGGGCACAATGTATGAATTAGTGGTTGGATCAGAATTGCTGTTATAATCATTGTACGGAGAATTAAGTAAAACCAACTCCCTATTGCCATCCATGGCTAATTTAGGAAAGGGACCATTTTTGCTAGCTACCTACCCACTGGACAATGCAATTCAAGTTGTTTCTGTCAATGACTTATTGGAGGGAAGCCAAATCCATACTGGCCTCCCATGACAGTTTTTTTTGGGTGCGCCAGGACCATTCACAGTTGAGCTCACTCAATTTAGCTCAATGCTGATTGGCTCTTATTTATACTTTTTTATCAAGGGAGGCCTTGCTTCCTTTCCCTTGCAATCAATGCTATGGGCGGCAATAATGTCATACTCTTTTTGACCAGACGGCATCATACATATGGCCTACACATACTGAGACAGAGGGGAGCTGTTTCACTCACTCAGATACCTTCTCCGGTGAGATACATTCAGCCTCTTGAGAATTTAAGCAAAATTATGAAAATATCAATTATTTTTTTAAAGTCTATATTTTTATTGTAAAATGTTTGGGGGAAGCTTGTTTCCCCTTTGCATCCATGAATACACACTATTGGAGAGGACATAGAGAACATTGGTATATCTCCCTCTCATGCGAAGAGATGACTCATGCCTTCTGCCTCTGGTTCAGAGGAAGAAATGCCTTTGGGCTAACATTGTCGGGATGAAGGATGTTGCCAGATCTGTCAATTCAACGTCTGATTTACATTTGGTTGAGTTGTCAACTAACCTGAATTCAACGTGAACCAACAAAACATTTCACCATGTCATTGGATTTAGGTGTAACTTTGGGTGGAAAACACACCAAATTCCCTTAGGTTGATGACTTTTTTTCAAATCCAATCAGTTTTTCACGTTGAAATGACCTGGAAACAATGTCGATTCAACCAAACCAGTTTTTGCCCAGTGGGTAGACTCTGAACAGTCAATAAAAAGGCCCCCTTAATTTTTCATGCTCAAAGTATACATTAGCACAATTATTACAAGAGGATCAGTGAGTGTTATGAAGCAATGTTGTTCTGAAGAAGCCATGCCTGGGCTTAATCTGTGAGGGTTAACAAATCAAATGAAATCAGTCCTGACGTGCAGGATTCCAAGTTTGAACCCCAGACGGTCACATGAAAATGTAGTAATATAAAATAGCTGTTGCACTGTGTGTGGTTTATCACTAAGTACAAATCGAGATCACACCTGGCAGCAACACACATTTTAAACTAAACTATTTACCATCATATAACACGTAAATGTGTTGTGACGAGCAGTGATCAATTAACTGTATGCGCATGTTTACATGTAGCGTAGCGGTCCCTTTCTAAGCCTCGTTGATACACAAAGTGTGTCACACAACGTGGTAGCAAACCCCTAGGCGCTAGGCCCTATTACTTCAGTTGCAAAGACTGACAAATCTCCCACGAGAGCTACCTGCCTTGTCTCATTTTGGACTTCAAAGATGGCAATCTTAATTGAGTCAAGAGCTTTGATGGTGAGTGGGTAGAAGTTTGAGCCGAAGAGGAACTGAGCGCTGACACTAATTATATCCAGAGAATGTCAAAGTCTACTTCCTGTCATGCTGAGGTTGTCAGTGCAGGAGGTAAGTGGGTTGTGGATCACGGGTGTTAGGGGAGATGGGTGATGATAATGATTAGTGAGCATAGAAGTGGTTTGAGTTGAAAGGTTGAGGACAGATGGTACTCAGGTTGTATGCAGGGCTATCGACAATGCTCAGTAGGTGGTCTTGCATGGTGCTGATGAGAATCATAAGTGAAAATAGGAGTTGTTTGAGTTGAAAAGTTGAGGCCTGACAGTATGCGGTTTGTATGCAGGCCTGTTGCATTTATCCTGGAGGAAACTGGTGGTAAGCGATTCACATAGAATGTTTGCATGGAGAGGCAGGAAGGAAGCAACTGTTGTTCCTAGGGGGTATATGCCCGAAGGTGGTCGCAATGGTAGTATCATAAAGTTTTTTAGTGTGGCTGTGTCTCACTTCAAATTGGATCCAAAGAGAGAGAGGCTCTTCGGAACAGAGTCTGAGCGCATCGCAAGTTAACCAAACACATCAGAACATTGTTAGGCTTTGAGAGACTTGTCTTTGAGTTTGTACTGGGAATGCCACGACAAAACAAAACACTGACACACACCAAAGGCAGTGTGAACGAGGACCAATCTGAAAATGTCAGCTAAACTCTGTTTAAAGTTTCATCCAATAGTCCTAATGGGGTGCAACGCAGAAACACCAGTAGAACCCAGCTCCTTTGCGAACACGTCTCAATTTCCCTCCCTCTCTCACTCTCTGTTCTTCTCAGCTTATTTTCTTCTCTCCTTTGTGAGGTTGTGTGTGTGTGCGCGTGTCATGCTGCGCTACTTGCTTGTTCTGCTTATGATTGTGTTGCTTTAATCTTTGAAATAATACATGAAGTGCCTCTAACGCCGAGTGCAACTCTTGACGTGAAAAGAAAGAAATCTTGGAGATACCAGTGAAGGCTTCTTTTTTACACCCTTCAAAGGCCCGAGTCACAGCCAGGGCCTTTGGAACGCTGGTTTGGTTAACGGGAGGGAGGGAACGAGAGAGAGTGGAGAGCTAAAGAGAGAGAGAGCAAGGGACAGAGATTGAGAGGCCAAGCAAAGAGGGAGAGTAAAAGAGAGGGAGAGTGAGTGTTGGGGAGAGCAAAAAAGAGAGCTGGAGAGAGACAGATCAAAAGAAAGAGTGTGTCACACCCTGACCTTAGTTATCTTTATTTTCTTTATTATTTTCGTTAGGTCAGGGTGTGACGAGGGTGGTATGTGTGTTTTTTGTCTTGTCTAGGGTTTTTTGTAATTCTATGGGGTTTTGGAATGTCTAGGTATATGTAGGTCTATGGTGGCCTGAATTGGTTCCCAATCAGAGACAGCTGTTTATCGTTGTCTCTGATTGGGGATCCTATTTAGGTTGCCATTTCCATTTTGGTTTTGTGGGTTATTGTCTATGTGTAGGTGCCTGTCAGCACTCGTGTTAGTAGCTTCACGTTCGTTTTTGTTTCGTTTGTTCAGTTTATTCTTCAGTAAAAGAAGTATGTATTCTTATCACGCTGAGCCTTTGTCTCATCGTTATGATGATCATGACAGAGTGAGAGTTGCAGAGAGCGAATGAGAGAGGGTAACACAGATGCTGACATTGGCCATGCAGGACTAAGAGAGAGAGCAAAAGAGAGAAATAGCTCTGGATGGTTAAAGCAGGGAGAAAGTGGCTTAGTATGAGACCAACAGTGAACGAGTCACTTACACAGATAAATCTGAGATATAGAGATAATCTGAGGCATGGAAAGAAAGATGGAAGTAAAAATATAAGAGGGAGATTGTGAGTATGAGAGCATGATTGAGAGAAAATAACCATTTGACAGATAATGGTGTGCGCCCTATTTTCTCTCTCTCTGACACTTGAGGTTGATAAAAGGTTGGCTCCATACTATTACATAATAAAATAGATGAAATGCTTTTGAAATAAAACACCATCATACATACATAAAATCAGATTACATGACGAGTTAACATTTACTCCTCCGAGGTCATGAAATGGCATGCATTCTCCAAATGAATCACATATCTATTAATTCTTTCCTAATTAAAAATGTACAGCCATGCATTCCATGAACTAATTATGTTTCATATCATCCCCTCTATGAAAGTTTGAACAAGAAACATATGACTCAATGTAATCCCTTCTCAACACCCGGATAACCCAAAAAATAACCATATCTGGTCCCACTCATTGTCAAATAAATCTATTTTCACAGCGGCTACATTGGCAGCTACTGTGAAACATATTATGGGTAGAACACAGCAGACTACAGCTATACAACTTCTGAGAATTACTGTACTGCCAATATAACTACCCTGTAAATACCTTGTTATATCATTGCTTCACAGAAACCCATTTAACATGAAAAGCTTTGCCGTAATAAAAACCTTCCAGTCAGACATGTAGATTGACACCCTCGTTCTGGAGTCGGCTCATGTCTCCGCTGACCAGCAGGCTCTCTCTGGACTGATAAGGCGGCCGACAGACCATTAGAATTGTCCATCACCTCAGTGCTAAATGTCAGTGTGATGGACTGACTGGCTGCTGCAGAATATCACCAGCACAGATAGCGAGGGGAGGGGGGGGGCAGCCTTGCCCAGTACCGCCCCCTCTTTGTGACCGAGCTGGAGCTCGATTGCAGCCGGAGCCCATGGTGTAATTGAGCCCATGGTGTAATTGTCCCCGGCAATCGAGAGTGCCATTACCAAAGAAAGAAACCAAGGGAAAGAGGGGGGAGGTGATAGGAAATCAACTGGGTGTGCTATTGGCTTGATTAAATCGTTTGATGCGTGGTTAAGCTGAAGCACCAGCTCATCTGGAGTAATACTCAGATGGTTGACCTGTTGATGCTTCTGCTCTCCACTGCCATCTGTTGATGTGGGGCGTGTACTACTGGAGCCAAGAGTTGGAAAAAAGTTGAGGTATATTGAATTATTCTCAATTTAGACAGGAACACCAGTGCCAATAGCCTGTGGGAGTCTAGATTGATCTACAGGCCAAACAGTGAATAATACAAGTAATGACAAGAGGAAGGGAATAGTAAGAGTTCTTGTTAGGGTATATTAGTCAATAACAGCAAGCACATGGCAGTTCTGCTCACCATCGGTTCCGCAAAGACTTTTCCCACCTGCTGCTAAAACAAAAAAATCTATAATCGCCCGAAAATAATCATATTTGCATATTTGTGTATGCTAGGCTGTTCTTGCCAATATCTGCTGGAGAGAAGTAAGGAAGCGTATTTCACAAAGTAACTCATGCCTGAGCAGATTGCATTTAGGGAGCTGTGTTATTTTCATCCTCAACAGGTAGTCATTATTTCTCCCAATTTGACTCACACCGGCTGATTGTAATTCAAATAAATGAAATAATCTCTCACTATTTTCCTAGAAATTACTCAGGTGAGAAATGAATTGGTAAGGTCCGTAGATCCACAAGAGCAAATAGTGGCTCCGTAGATCAAACTTTGGTATTCTTTGCACTTAATTAGGAAAAAGCCTGTTTTGCATTATTTAGATATTTATCATCAAATCTTTATATGTGGTCTTTCAGCGTAGACCTTTTCAGTGGTTGTGGCCACCATGGATATTACCTCCTTTGCATCGATAAATCACCCTTGTGTGTGTGACAAAGCAGCACTAGAGGTTAAAGGAGGAGGACGAGCCTTGAATGGTAAGCTGGTGTCCTGTAGATAAGGCAGCAGTACACCGACGTGGATGCTCTGGCTATGTTCCAAGAACCATTCTACTTAGAATGCATGCCCACTAAATTGCTTAATTTTCCCTAGTGTGCTAGTGTGGACATGCAATCTGAGCCACTTTCTACTGCTTGGCGTGACTCACCCAACCTTTGACCCCCAACTCCTCAGGTTCTGATGCATATCTCTCACCGGTTCCGATCCACCGTAACCTCAGTGTTCGAGAAACAGGAGCAACATGGCTATGAGGATCACGTTATTCACACCCACAAGCAGGGCAGAACCCCTTTTGGAGTGCTGGAGAGATAGGAATGACTGGATATCGGAGGAGCGCATTTAAAAAATCTGAGAGTGCTCCTTCAGAGCACAGCTGTTTTTTGGCCCTGAAGGTTAGGGCTTACTTGCGGCTGGTATATGAGCAAAGAAACAACCAACTATATCATGAGAAGACATAAAGAATAACTAATTGTATTGCTATGTTGTTAAGGAGTAGCTTAAAGAAAGGTACCAAGTACTTTTTTGTGGAGTCCATGAGGCTCACAGTCTGGGGCATAACTTTGATTAGAGATGTAGTGGGAACAACATCTGCCAAGTGCCTACTAGGCCGACCTCTTTGTGGCTACAACTGACTTTGACTGATTCACATTTATTACTCAGACCACGAAAAAGTGTATATCTTCATGTATACTTCATGTACACTTCTGTTTAAATCCTTGTCATGTGTGCATGCATACGCACAGGCGGTTTCTCTTTCAGACTAAGCACAGAGGTTGGCAGCTCAGATGGGGAAAAGCGATCGATAATAGCTGCTACACGTGAGCATGGCCACTATTGGGACCAGTTGAACCATACTCATGCTGGATGATGACAGATCACAAAACACAATTTTTTTGTGGATTTCCTCAAATCGTAGTCGATCAAACCGGCCCAGCTCATCGTTCCCTCAAAATGTCGAACAGGGTTTTGGAGATTAAGTCAAAAACAAGACGACGTCAGAGCACCAAGAAATTATGTTTAATTACAATTGAGATCGTTTTTTTTCCCAAATTGACAAAAAACTTTATTTTGGTTGGTACATGACTCTAGAATCTTTTAAAGGATGTTGTTTTCTCAATTCTCTGTGTAATACTGCTTTGATTGAGTGTAGCCCACAGTCCTTTCAGAGCGTATGGTATCCACAGCTCCATCGTCTACATACGCTCTGATCATTTGTTAGAGAAACCCTGGTGAACACAGGACTGTGTCCCAAATGGCACCCTATTCCCTATATAGAGCTCAAATTTTAACCAGAGCCCAATGGCCCTGGTCAAAAGTAGTGCAGTAAATAGGGAACAGGTTGCCATTTGGGACACACTCCTGTTCTTCTCAGAGCTGTAAGAGATGTTGCCTGCCACAGCTGTAAATAATTGAAACTGCTCCTGTCTGGCGGGATGGGTAATTATCACGCACTGTTATGGACGTGCTATTTGCGAGATCATCAGGGGGGCTAATTTTGTGTGAGGAGGGCTAGGTGGTTTGTGTGTGTGTCTGCAGTAGGGGGGGGGGGGTTGTGTATGGGTGATATCATTGCTATACGCTAAAATGTAAAGATTAGTTCTTAAATTTGTACAAATGCTTGTCACTGTAGTGATAGTCTATAAGGTACCTCCTTTGCACATTTAGTTATAGGTTCAGTACCAGTCAACAGTTTGGACACACCTACTCATTCAAGGGTTTTTCTTTATTTCTACTATTTTCTACATTGTAGAATAATATGAAACTATGAAATAATATGAAATAACACATAGTATGGAAACGTGTAGTAACCCAAAAAGTTTTACACTTCAATTTAGCCACCCTTTACCTTGATGACAGCTTTGTACATTCTTGGCATTCTCTCAACCAGCTTCACATGGAATGCTTTTCCAACAGTTTTGAAGGAGTTCCCACATATGCTAAGCACTTGTTGGCTGCTTTTCTTTTCTCTGCAGTCCAACTCATCCCAAACCATCTCAATTAGGTTGAGGTCGGGTGTTTGTGAAGGCCAGGTCATCTAATTCAGTACTCCATCACTCTCATTTTACTGTTGAAAAACAAATGATAGTCCCACTAAGCTCTAACCAGATGGGATGGCGTATCACTGAAGATTGCTGTGGTAGCCATGCTGGTTAAGTGTTTCTTGAATTCTAAATAAATCAGACTGTCACCAGCAAAGAACCCCCACACCATCACACCTCCTCCTCCATGCTTCACGGTGGGAACCACACATGGAGAGATCATCCGTTCACCTACTCTGCATCTCACAAAGACACGGCTCATCAGACCAAAGGACAGATTTCCACCGGTCTAATGTCCATTGCTCGTGTTTCTTGGCCCAAGCAAGTCTCCTCTTCTTATTGGTGTCCTTTAGTAATGGTTTCTTTGCAGCAATTCAACCTCGAAGGTCTGATTCACGCAGTCTCCTCTGAACAGCTGATGTTGAGATGTGTGTTACTTGAACACTGTAAAGCATTGATTTGGGCTGCAATTTCTGAGACTGGTAACTCTAATGAACTTATTCTCGGCAACAGAGGTGAATCTGGGTCTTCCTGTGGCGGTCCTCATGAGAGCCAGTTTCATCACTTGGTCTTTTACCAAATAGCCCCATCTTCTGTAAACCACTCCTACCTTGTCACAATACAACTGATTGGCTCAAACACATTAAGAAGGAAAGAAATTCCATAAATGAACTTTTAACAAGGCATACCTGTTAATTGAAATATATTCCAGGTGACTACCTCATGAAGCTGGATGAGAGAATGCCAAGTGTGCAAAGTTGTCATTTGTTTAACACTTTTTTTGGTTACTACATGTTTCCATATGTGTTATTTCATAGTTTTGATGTATTCACTATTATTCTACAATGTAAAAAAAATAAGAACAAAGAAAACCCCTTCAATGATTAGGTCTGTCCAAACTTTTGGCTGGTACTGTACATAATTGTACTCCACATACCTCAGTACCTTTCTTACATACAGTCCACAGGTAGAAAAGAGTGCCTTTAGAAAAGGAACTATTTGTCTTTATAGGATCCCACCACAGTTATAGAGCCATTTGTTCCTCGCGAGTGGCAAAAATGTACCTCTACCATACACCACTTAAACAGGGTAGGTAGCATAAACGCAACCACATTTAACATATGGATTTGCATTAGTATATGTTCTAAAGTTACACCTCACAATGTTTTGAGTTATTACATGAAATCTATCAGAATTCCAAAGAATGCCAGAAAATGTTTTGGCGGGTTAGGACATAATATGGAGGACCCGGCAAGCCAGCCTATTCTCTATAATGTAAACTCCGACAGTAATAACTTAACATGTATAACTTAAAATCTAACCAAACCATTTGCATTTAATTTACATTTTCAGCCAACTCACAAGCAAATACTTTATGATTTATTGTTCCAAATAAGCTTGCATGGTTGCTAGCCAACTAGCCTGCTAACATTAGTCCTACTTGCCTGCTAACGTTAGCCCTACCAGCCGGTTAATGTTATGTTAGCACTGCAAGAACCAGCCAGTTGCTCTTAACACTTAGCTTATAGCTACATCGAAGTAAACCAAATCTTTGGGAGTATATAACGCCATCTAACCAGTTATCAAACAATGTTACAGGTACTGTATATTCAATTATCTTAGCCAGCAATTCAACTAGCTAAAGTTAGTTATTTTAGCCTGCTAGCTAGCCTAGCTAGCTAACTAGCCTAGCTAGCCAACCACCACGGTCGACATAGCTAAGTAGTAAGCCAGAGAACGACACCAACTAGTCTAGCACAGGCAGGAACCTACGGAACACAAAAAAATCCAGCAGATATAAAGTAGAGAGAGAGGAGGCTTCCCGACACTGAGTTAGCTATCAAAAAAGAGCCAAGGAGAGAGGAGCTTCAGAGAGAGAGAGGCCATTTCACCGGCCGAGGGAGAGTCAGCTAATCCACTAGCGATATATTGAGTTAAATCCAAAGTAGATAGGTTCCAGAGGCAATAACCCAGAGGCGGCATCAGACGCAGGAGACAAGGGGAAGAATCAACAATAAGACTGCGATTGGATGAAGGCTCCAGGCAGATGGAAATGCTCACAACAGCACAGTCACTATAATTGACATCCATGTCATTGGAGCCCAGGGAGCAGTTGTTGGGGGTTAACTGGGGAATCTGATTGGTTGTTTGTAGATTCTCCATATGACTTTGCGAAATAGTACATTGTGGGTAGTTTACAAGCTATCCGTTAAGATGTTAATAAATAAAAAACCCAAAACATGACTATTTTTTTAATTATAGGTAACAAGGTCATGATTACAGATTACTAATCTTTTGACCACACCATGTTACTTTGATGAGTAAAACATATTGGTTCATACACTTTGAACTGGTACAACACTTCCACTCACGGGGAGCCAAAATAACTAACTGAAAGTCACTCCCCCACACCTCCAATATAATTTCCCAGTGTACCTTGCTTTCTAGTGGATTGTTGAGTTACTACCCATGACTGTATTTCTTAGTGTCAGAGAGATGGCTGTTGAATTTTGTTACTAATAAATATGTATCTCATATGTTGAGTCATATTTTTCACAATAGTGTCCTGAAAGTTGGTTTACAGGTCACATCAGACCAGCAAGTAGAGTTGCAAAATTCCAGCAACTTTTCAGATTTCCTGCTTACTTCCTCTCATTTCCAGAAAACTTCCAAACAATTGTAAAATATCAACCTGCAGTAGAGCATGCTGGTAAATATGATAATGATGATTGTACAGATTTGCCTTTTAGGGTATCACCACAGTGAGAAAGCCGTCAGTTCATTTTAAGTGGCAAAAATCTATCATTGTACCTTATGGTGGATACTGAGGGTACACAAAATACGTTTGTACCCTTGGAAACAGAAATGTAATAGATTTTACTGAGTTATAGTTCAATTAAGGAAATCAGTCATTTAAAGTGAATTAATGAAGTCCCAATTTATGGATCTCACATGACTGGGAATACAGATATGCATGTGATGGTCACATATACCATTTACAAAAGGTAGGGGCATGGATCAAAAAACCTGTCAGTATCTGGTGTGACCACCATTTGCCTCATGCAGCGTTGTTTGAGGCCTGTGGAATGTTGCCCCACTCATCTTCCAAACATGCTCAATGGGTGACATGTCTGGTGACAAACCATTGAAGAATTGGGCCATTTTGGGCCATTTTCAGATTCCAGGAATTGTGTACAGATCCTTGCAACATGGGGCCTTGCATTATAATGCTTAAACATGAGGTGATGGCGACGGATGAATGGCATGACAATGGGCCTCGGGGTCTCATTATGATATCTCTGTGCATTCAAATTGACATTGATGAAATTTAATTGTGTTCGTCATCCATAGCTTTTGCCTGCCCATACCATAACCCACAGCACTCTGTTCACAACGTTGACATCAGCAAACCTGCTCGCCCACACGGCGCCATACACTTGGTCTGTGGTTGTGAGGACAGATGGACGTACTGACAATGGAAGCGACTTATGGTAGAGAAATTAACTTTAAATTCATTGGCAAGAGCTCTGCCTGCCAATTGCACGCTCCCTCAAAACTTGAGACGTCTGTGGCATTGTGTTGTGTGACAACTGCACATTTTAGAGTGGCCTTTTCATTGTCCCCACAAGGTGCACCTGTGTAATGCTGTTTAATCAGCCTTGTGATATGCCACACCTGTTATGTGGATGGATTTTCTTGGACAAGGGAGAAATGCTAACTAACAGGGATGTACAGTGTCTTGCGAAATTATTCACCCCCTTTGCATTTTTCCTATTTTGTTGCCTTACAACCTGGAATTAAAATGCATTCGTTGGGGGTTTGTATCATTTGATTTACACAACATGCCTACCACTTTGAAGATGCAAAATTGTTATTATTTTGAAACAAACAAGAAATAAGACAACTTGAGCATGCATAATTGTTCACCCTCCCAAAGTCAATACTTTGTCGAGCCACCTTTTGCAGCAATTACAGCTGCAAGTCTCTTGAGGTATGTCTCTATAAGCTTGGTACATCTAGCCACTGGGATTTTTCCCCATTCTTCAAGGCAATGGGTTCCGCTGGTGTACAGCAATCTTTGTAAATCATACCACAGATTCTCAATTGGATTGAGGTCTGGGCTTTGACTAGGCCATTCCAAGACATTTAAATGTTTCCCCTTAAACCACTTGTATGTTGCTTTAGCAGTATGCTTAGGGTCATTGTCCTGCTGGAAGGTGAACCTCCGTTCCAGTCTCAAATCTCTGGAAGACTGAAACATGTTTCCCTCAAGAATCTCCCTGTATTTAGCGCCATCCATCTTTCCTTCAATTCTGACCAGTTTGATAAATCCCCACAACATGATGTTGCCACCACTGTGCTTCACTGTGGGGATGGTGTTCTCTGGGTGATGAGAGGTTTTGGGATTGCGCCAGACATAGCGTTTTCCTTGATGGCCTAATAGCTCAATTTTAGTTTAATATGACCAGAGTACCTTCTTTCATATGTTTGGGGAGTCTCACACTTTCCTTTTGGCGAACACCAAAGGTTTTTGCTTATTGTTTTAAAAGTAATTACTTTTTTCTGGCCACTCTTTTGTAAAGCTCAGCTCTGTGGAGTGCACGGCTTAAAGTGGTCCTATGGACAGATACTCTAATCTCCGATGTGGAGCTTTGCAGCTCCTTCAGGGTTATCCTTTGGTCTCTTTATTGCCTCTCTGATTAATGCTCTCCTTGCTTGGTCTGTGAGTTTTGGCAGGTTTGTTGTTGTGCCATATTCTTTCAATTTTTTTATAATGGATTTAACGGTGCTCTGTGGGATGTTCAAAGTTTTGGATATTTTTTTATAACCTAACCCTGATCTGTACTTGTCCACAACTTTGTCCCTGAGCTCCACGGTCTTGATGGTGCCGCTTGCTTGGTGGTGACCCTTGTTAAGTGGTGTTGCAGACTCTGGGGCCTTTCAGAACAGGTGTATATATACTGAGATCATATGACAGATCATGTGACACCTAGATTGCACACAGGTGGACTTTATTTAACCCCTCTGCGCACGGAACCCACTAGCGGGCTGAAATTCCACAACATACGGTGATCGCTACATAAATAGTCATATTAAACATTCATAAAAATACAAGTGTCTCACATGTATCGAAAGCCTAGAATCTTGCATAACCAAATGCGTTGTCAGATTAAAAAAAGGATTTACTGCGAAAGAATACGATGTGATTATCTGAGCATAGAGCCCCATAAAAAACAACTATTTCAACCAGCACAGGTGCAACAAAATCACAAACTACAATAAAATAAATTGTTTACCTTTGATGATCTTCGTCTATTTGCAATTCCAAATCTCATTGTTACACAATGAATGATCTTTTGTGAACCGCTTGTGTAGTGAATTCCGTCTCATTCCATTTTCGACGACACATTCCAGGTAAATCACCCACACAGAACGTGACTTTTCCAGTTATGTTTGGTTTCATTGCAATCAACTGGTTTGTTTGTAACACAATCAAACCTGATGGGCCATTTCGCGGGACGTATTGACTGAAAGAAACCGATTTGAAGACAACAAGTAATGACATCATTGTGCACCAATGATTTGCCCGCTGTTTCGTTGATTGACTGTCTTTTAACCCAATGACCACTGATCGTCTTGAAATCTAGCTGGGTAGATAGCCAATGCGCTAAGCTAAACGGCAATACGCCATGTTTATGTGTTGCAAGACCAACCCATGTTGTAAGCTCCAACGTAAAGAGAGTCATGCACTATTGAATTTTCATACCGGAAGGAGAAACACATATTTCGCATTGCAATGTTTTGTGAACGCGCAGATTCAGCTGTTTATATATCAATCATTATGGCGACTAAGTCAAGTCGAGATATACAGATGTACACACAACTTTAGAATAAATTGATTGGGAAGGTGAGACAGAGATTGTTGTAGGACGCTTCATTTAGCGATTGTGGAGAAATATTTTTGGAACGGGAGAGGACATCGTTTTGGACTGGTAAGTACTTATCATGCTAATGCCCTTGTTTGAAATTAATAATACAAAATATTATTTGTGAATTTTATTTTATTTTAGAAGCAATATATAAACATTTAATGTCATGAAATGTGAGATGCGTGTGTCTGCCGCCCCATCCCAAACCACATGAAATAGCCTATTTGAGGCTGTTGAGGAGAGGGCATGACCACATCAATGGCCAAAGTGAAATGGAGACAGTAGATACAGCTGGTCTGTTTGTAATATAATAACGACAGTAGATCTAGCTGGTCTGTCATAATATAATAGAGACAGTAGATCTAGCTGATATGTCATAATTTAAAAGAGACAGTAGATCTAGCAGGTAATAATAATATATTCCACCTTCAACTCTATATATATCTGTTTATTATACCTGTTGATACAGGGCTCATATGTGAAACTATTCTAACTGAACATTTTCTTTCACAGTGACACTGACTCCGAATGGGAGTCTTATCCGGTGTCCTGTGTGAATTTAAGTATGCTCTCTCTAATTCTCTCTTTCTCTCTCTCGGAGGACCTGAGCCCTAGGACCATGCGTCAGGACTACCTGCCATGATGACTTCTTGCTGTCCCCAGTCCACCTGGCCTTGCCGCTGTTCCAGTTTCAACTGTTCTGCCTGCGGCTATGGAACCCTAAACTGTTCATTTTTACTCTTGATGTGCTGTCCTGTTGCACCCTCTACAACCACTGTGATCTCCACCCGGCACAGCCAGAAGAGGACTGGCCACCCCTCATAGCCTGGTTCCTCTCTAGGTTTCTTCCTAGGTTTTTGCCTCTCTAGGGAGTTTTTCCTAGCCACCGTGCTTCTACACCTGCATTGCTTGCTGTCTGGGGTTTTAGGCTGGGGCTATATAAATAGATTTGATTTGATAGAGGACTGAGGGTCTTCCAAATATTGAAAGTGTGTAAATAGTTACCCATGTTATTTTGTAAATGTATATATATATTTCTTTCACATTTTTTAATTAATAATGTTTTTTTCAAAAAAAAAATTGGGGGGGGTGTGTTAGAATACCATTTTGGTATTTTGTATATAGTTATTTGTTTCAAAATGTATACCTTTTGGCCACTTGGGTACATTTGGGCTACTTGTGTGGGACACCTGGGTGACTTCATGAATAATGTCATGTAGCACACTCATTTTGGAAGTTATCATTCTGAAACTTTGCACAAGTACTGTTGCCCTCTTATATTTTTCACTGAAATTGTTCCCATTCATTCGTTCATTTTAAAGATGATGATATAAAAATAAAAAATGTATTGTTTTTTTCATTGTTTTATCTAAACCAGATCTATTGTGTGTTATTCTACTACATTCAATTCCCATTTACACAAACTTCAGAGTGTTTTCTTTCAAATGGTACCAAGAATATGCACATCCTTAGTTCTGTGCCTGAGCTACAGGCTGTTAGATTTGGGTATGTCTTCAGGCGGAATTGCACAAAGTAGGGGGGGAGCTGCAAGAGGTTTTAACTAATTATGTGACTTCTAAAGGTAATTGGTTGCACCAGATCTTATATAGGGGCTTCATAGCAATGGGGGTGAATACATACACACGCACAACTTTTCAGTTGTTTTTAATTTAATTTTTTTTAAACAAGTAATTTTTTTCAATTCCATTCACTAATTTAGACTATTTTGTGTATGTCCATTACATGAAATCCAAATAAAATCAATTTAAATTACAGGTTGTTGTAACGGCCATTGTTGGTGGAAGGCGAGGACCAAAGCGCAGCGTGGTATGTATCCATAATATAATTTAATGAGACTGAATACAAAAGAACAAGACAATCAAAAAAAACACTGAAATGGAAAATAATCACCCACAACTCAAGGATGAAAACAGGCTACCTAAGTATGGTTCTCAATCAGGGACAACGATTGACTGCTGCCTCTGATTGAGAACCATTCCAGGCCAAACACAGAAATCCCAAATCATAGAAAAAGGAACATAGACTGCCCACCCCAACTCACGCCCTGACCGTACTAAAACTAAGACAAAACAAAGGAACTAAGGTTAGAATGTGACTGTTGTAATGCAACAAAATAGGATAAATGGGATGAATACTTTTGCAAGGGACTGTAAACACGTTTGTGCACAGCATTTGAGAGAAATAAGCTTTTTGTGCGTATGGGCAATTTCTGGGATCTTTTATTTCAGCTCATGAAACATGGGACCAACACTTTACATGTTGCGTTCATATTTTTGTTCCGTGTCGATTATCCGTACATGCACCCTAAAAGGTACCGAACAGTATCATGTGAGATAATTGTGTACCTATCTTTTTGTAATCCAAAAAAACACTTTGTACCCTAACCGTACCCTTATTTCTAAGAATGAAAGTGTTAATATTGTAGAAAACAAACGGTTTATTTCACATGCCATGGAAGAACGGAAACAGCGTTTTTTCCATCTATAGTTAAGTGTTTATTTCCAATTATGAACAACGTTGAATTTCAGGTTTTTGTGTTAATATTCGGCAGTCTCTAACATGTGTTGAAACCAGCTGTGCCTTCCGATAAAAAAATCCAAGCAGCTGACTTGGTATTGATTTTTTTCAGCTGTTGTTTGCAGCCTCCCTGTAGGATACCGTTCTTGTTGGTTTTGTTTCCATGCTTTGTGTGTGTGTGGGGGGATAGATGTGTGTGTGTTTGTGCCTTCACATTTGACTGTGGGTTTTGTGCATATGCCACACATCCCTAATTAATCCCATTATTATGCCCATGAGGCTCCATCAAACAGCACACATAAACCTTCCTCCCTCCCCTATAGCTGTCCTCCCTCCCCCTTGAAAGGTGAAGCAGTGCAGCCTGTGCCCGTCTGTTATAGTTGTCAACCTTGAGTGTTTACTTTCTGCATGTGTGTCCCACAGCAGTGTAAACGAAGGCTGCCATCTGATAATGGTAATAGTTCCTAATCAGCCAAGGCATGGCACTGCGAAATTTCAGCAGTCTCCCACTGTCTCTGTGATCGCCCTGGCGTCTTGTCTGCCGGAGGACAGAATGTGCCACTGACAGGGGGTCACGTGGTGCTCTGCATGTAGAAGGTTGATTTGGTCAAGTTTGTTCAATTAGATGATTGTTGAGCAAGCATGCTGATAAATTGGTGAACAAGAATAGAGGCGGTGTGAGGCACATAGGTGGTAGAGAGAAACACATGCAGATGCACTTGACAGACATATAAGTGAGGTAATAGGGGAGTACACATGCTCACACATACAAACACCCTACCATATACCCTCTGGGTGCTACATTGTGTGGGAGGGTACACATTTAATTTTTTATTTTTATTTTAACAGGCAAGTCAGTTAAGAACAAATTCTTATTTTCAATGACGGCCTAGGAACAGTGGGTTAACTGCCTGTTCAGGGGCCGAACAACAGATTAGTACCTTGTCAGCTCGGGGGTTTGAACTTGCAATCTTCTGGTTCCTAGTCCAACTCTCTAACCACTTATATTACCACACATACACACTCCCAAAACCCTCTGTGTCTGCCGATTGACACCTAGCCACAATAACTTTGTGTGTATGCGTGTGTCGTAATTACTGTGTGTGAGACTCGCAAACACACTCCCTACCCCCACATTCCATATACCCCCGTGGGTTGACTGGTACCGGCTCTGGCACACTGGCTTAGCTTAGCCTAGCCTTGGGAGGCTCTCTACCATTAGGCTGTGTTCGCAGGGGAGAGTGGCTGATGCCCCTCTGGAAAGTGATCCATCAAGGCCTTACCTCAGCTGACTTCCCTGCCCATCTCCCCTCGCTACCCTGTCTTGATTCTAGGGTTGAAAAATTCTGGTCACTTCCCCAAAATTCCCAGAAATCCTGGTTGGAGAATGTAATGCTTCCTGATTGTGGTAATCTTCCCATTGGGATCTCTGGAAAAGCTGAGAGTTTAGGGAAAGTTACTGGAATTTTGCAAACCCATACTTGAGTCGCAACACATAGACATTAAAATAGAAGACACACACAAGTGTATAAGCAGGGAAGCACATACAGTATCAACACACATGCACAATCATTGTTCACAGTTCACATGTGTGCACTCATTTGCACACTGCAAATCTACTCTACTGAAGAGAAATATATATAAACGTGATGCACAGTTCATGATGGGAGTTTCAAAGCACATAGGTAAATAATTGATGTCTTGTTGCATCTTCAGTGCAATATTAATGGTATTCATCGTACTATTCCTCAATATGTCATCAAGCGATGACAGAAAATATGCTGGGGGTAGAAAGAGAGGGAGTTTGAGAGATCAAATGCAGAAAGCTTCTGGAGAGCTTGTGTGTGTGTGTGTGTGTGTGTGTGTGTGTGTGTGTGTGTGTGTGTGTGTGTGTGTGTGTGTGTGTGTGTGTGTGTGTGAGAGACAGTGAGTAGACGTGTATGTGAGGAAAAAGAGAGTAGGAGTGGATGGAATTTGAGAGAATCTAAAGAGGTTGCGTATGTGTGTGTCTGTATGTGTAGGGCAAGGGAGAGAGGAAGACAAAGGAGCGAGTCCACGAATGGAGTTATTACCTCTGTGTCTTTTCCTAATGTAACTTAAATCAGGTAGATATCCCTGCCTCCAGGGATACGCTCCACATGATTCCAAATGCCATTCCCATGGGCACCATCTCCCCACATTCTCCCTCCTCCTTCTCCTCTCCTATTTCCATTAAATGACCATGCCGGCGTTCCTTGGCCGGTATCTGTCGCCGTGAGGAGTTTGCCAGGGCCCTCCTGTGTGTTTCCGGCTCCACTTATTTTATGGATTCATTCCTTTTTGTCTCAACTACAAAGGCCATGGTGTCTTCAATTCTTTATATATTTCCCTGTTTTTGGATCTTGTGCCCGCTTCCCCCTTTCCCAGCGCCTGGTTGAGTTGAGCCACTACCACTTCTCCTTCGTGAGTCCCACTACATCCCAAAGAACATTTAGGCAAAATTTGAAACAGAAGCCAGTCCCCCATAGATTGTGCTATGATGTTCCTTTAAAGTTGTGTTGCACTTTGATTAAGTTGTCACCTGCAAAATGTTGGGAATTGTCTTTTGATTAGCTCCTATAGAATAGGGAGGAACTGTGTAACATTACCGTACACAGCATACTCATCAAAGAGATTAAAAAACATTGCTTTGATAAAATAAGTCAAATGAAATCATTCCATGATTAATAAGCCTCCCTGGCAAACGTTTACATTACTTTCTATTTTGGTTTGACTATAGCCCCATAGCACTCACATCTGAAACCTTGAAAGGCTGGTAATTTCTTACCTCAACACAATCATCCCAGATACCTTGGACCCACGCCAATTTGCATAATGCCTTAACCCACAGATGAGGCAATCTAGGACAATAACCTCTCCCTCAACGTCAGCAACACAAAAGAGCTGATCATGGACTACAGGAAATGGAGGGCCGATCACACCCCCCATTCACATCGACAGGGCTCTAGTGGAGTGGGTCGAGAGCTTCAAGTTCCTCTGTGTCCACATAACTAAGCATCTATCATGGTCCAAACCAACACAGTCGTGAAGAGGGCACAACAACCCCTCTTCCCCCTCAGGCGACAGAAAAGATGTGGCATGGGCCCTCAGATCCTCACAAAGTTCTACAGCTGCACCATTGAGAGCATCTTCACTCGCTTGGTATGGCATCCCGACTGCAAGGCGCTACAGAGGGTAGTGCGTACGGTCCAATACATCACTGGGGCCGAGCTCCCTGCCATCCAGGACCTCTATACCAGGTGGTGTCAGAGGAAGGCACAAAAAATGTTAAGACTGCAGCCACCCAAGTAATTGAGTGTTCTCTCTTCTACCACATGGAAGCATTACAGATGCAAGTCTGGAACCACCAGGACCCTGAAGAGCTTCTACCCACAAGCCATAAGATGGCTAAATAGTTAGTTAAATAGTTAACCAAATAGCTATCTTCGTTGACCCTTTTTGCACAAAACCTTTTGGCTCATTACATTCGCTGCTGCTACTGTTTTTCATGTGTCACTTTATTCATAGTTACATATACATGTCTATGTAAATGACATGGTACCCCTGCACATCAACTCAGTACAGGTACCCCATGTATATAGCCAAGTTGTCATGACTAATTTTGCATTTATTATTACTTTTATTATTACGTGATTTACTTTTCTATTATTTCTCAAATGTCTTTCTCTCTGCCTTGTTGGGAAAGGCCCGTAAGTAAGCATTTACCTGTTAGTCTACACCTGTTATTTATGAAGCATGTGACAAATAAAATTAGATTTTAACACATTTCATGCATTTCTACTATACTTTATATGACTGCAACATATTTTTTTATATAACACAAATTAGTAGCCTACCCTGCTGACAGTGACTAACATCAGTAAAAACAACCATTTAATCTAGGCCTACAAAAAGGTGCAACACAAATTGCATAATATGACATCCATCTAGCCTGGAGGAGGAAATTATTGTCCCCCAAAAAAACTTTCCAGTGGTACTGTTGCAATGATAAAGACAGTGAATGTGCACTCAACCAGATGCTCTCTGCTGGTGCCAAAAAAATAGATTACTGTTCGTTCAATTGGGAGTTGAGAATTTTGAGACAGATTAGAGCCTTTTCTTTGTCTTCTCTTTTCAGTAATAGATCTTTTTACTAAGAATGTATTTTGAAATATTGCGAGAGGCTTATTTAACTGCTTTTCACTGACCACTGCAACTAAATAATCAGCTATTTGTTAGGCTACAGTGACAAGAAAAAGTATGTGAACCCTTTGGAAATACCTGGATTTCTCCATAAATTCATCATCAAATGTGATCTGATCTTCATCTAGGCCACAACAATAGACAAACAACATAATTTTGCACGTCCAATTTTTCAGTTTTTGATTTGTTAAAAAAGTTTGAAATATCCAATAAATGTCATTCCACTTCATGATTGTGTCCCACTTGTTGTTGATTCTTCACAAAAAAATACAGTTTTATATCTTTATGTTTGAAGCCTGAAATGTGGCAAAAAGTCGCAAAGTTCAAGGGGGCCGAATACTTTCGCAAGGCACTGTATATTGATCCAAAGTAGTGGACTATAAAGGGAATAGAGGGCACCATTTGGGCTGCAGATATAATCTCAGTCAATGCTGTGCTTGAGAAAAATTGGAATGATTTGGTGCGCTGTCAAGAAGAGCTTTATTTGATTTGAATCAGTAACAGCACAGGAAAACTGTAGGATAAGTGTTTACTAGCTTGTTGTAAATTATGTTGGCTGTGGCTATCTCTTTGGATGTTAACTCCCTGCACTGTCTTCTGGGGTTAGGCTAACTTGCTTCAGGGGACATTATCCATGTAATACACCATAACCACTGTTGAATATGAGAAGTCTTCTCTCAAGAGCTAAATAAGTAATTGCCTTCAACAAAGTCCATTAACTGTGGCAAAATGACCCAATTTACAAGAGCTTGCGTGGCAAATGGAGTACAAATCTGTGGACATTGACATGTTCCCCTCTAGCAAGAGAATTGTGAGAATTGAATTTGTTTCCAAAAAATGTTTTCCTCTTAAACCAAAACCATCAATGGCTCTTTGAGAAAATTGTGGACTTGTTGCAGCAAGACCAGACAAAAGTTGGTGCTTTGTTTTATGATGGAAAAGCTAAAATCTCAAACAGAATTGTAAATATCAACGGGCACTTTGAGTACTTTGGTTAGGACTGGATCTGACAGCTAGCAATGGTGGAACCAGCCTGATTGCTGCATGCTGTTTAATTTCACTAACTGATATGTGCAGTAAACAGAATGGTGAACACAGCAATCAAGCTGGTTCATCCTGGCTATCTGACATCCATTTTGAGCTACAATCTGGTGTTATGAGTCTGGCTGAGCACAGCAGAACTCAAACTTGAACGAACAGGTGGGGGAAGAAGCTGTTGGGTAAGCAACTCAAGCAATTGACTATACCCCAACTGCTTAAGTAAATACCCAGCTTTATCAAAGAACGAATGTCAAACATAAGCCTTCCCATTTTCCATGAACAAAAAAGTTTGTTCAACCATTCCTGTTGCTGCAACTTTGGAATAAGCCAAAAATGATTTTTTTTATATAAGGCTTAGGGAGGGAATATTATTACCAGAAAAAGGGCAAGTCTTGCCAATGTCAAGAGCACTGCGAGAAGGGTGCAGAAATCCGCTAATGGAATTCTAGTTTTCGACTTTGTAGTTTGTTGTGAAAGCTGTGACCTGCCAATAATTGTATTGAGCAGGTATTTTTCAGCATCTCCACGAGGAAAACACCTGGATGATGCTTTCCAAAACTTTTTGGAAAACTCAGAGCCTAATACTCAGAGGCTCCAAGTTGTTGGGAGTATTATACATCATGCACATCAGAAGAGAAAAACAAACAAGGCTTAGCAGGAGCACCATAAATTGAGGGCCTCCGAATTCACCATGGTCCCCGACAGCCTCTGGGAGACAATGGTCACCTTCAAAAGGGATAATAGGAATGGAAAAAGCTGTCTTTAAAAAGGTACAAGATGGTACAGAAACAAATACACACTTTGAAGGTACTGATTGCTACGCTACTGTGCTCAGGCCTAATTTAATTCAGTCTCTGTATTTTAATTGATTTGGGACTGAATGTCCATGTGTTGACATTGCGGTTCTCATTGGCCCTCTGGGTATTGTCATCATGTTCTTGTGGTAAGCTCCAGAGGCAGATAAAAAGTGTGCCATAGAAAATCAGCTAATTAAAGTCATTTATCCACAGTAAAATTCATAGCCTATACACATGGATTCAAAAATACAACTGCAGTATATATACCCATAGTGCACCATAACTTGTCACAGCAATGATGAAAGGAGAGAAACCTCTGCAATATGTTAAGTGTAGGAATATCAGGCCTTGTCAGTCACTAAACAGTGTGACCATGTAGAGACACTGAGCGCTCCACATCAAAGTTTTTCATTGGTTTGAATAATGCTTTGATTGACAGTACATGCTAATCCCACCCATCATTACATCACATCAGATCCTTCATGTCTCCAATTCATCACCATCCACTTCTCCATATGTTTCTGTAACAGCATTTCTCACATGGTGTCCATGCGTGGTTGAGGGAGTGCACAAGTGACACACAGTTCAGTCCATATACTAGTTAGTGTGGTGGATTTGATACATTGTGATACCACAGAAGCTGATATATTACAATGTCTTTGCCAAGCAAGTATTAAATGCTCGCTGGAAATGTAAAAATAATAAAACTACCTGAAAAACGACACTTGTCAAAGTCATAAATTCACGACAGCTTTCTCAGATCTGTAAATCCAAGAGCCGAGCACGTTTCCTGCCTCATCGTCACTTCAGTTGAAAACAAAATAAATAAAAAACATGTCACATTAATTCCTTGTTGGATTTCACTCAGAATAATGAAAAACACGTTTTAAAAAAAAGTCAGTTTCCTCTCTCTCTCCCTCACCCTGACATTTTATTACTGCATTAAATAGGATTTTTCTCCTTTAAAAAGTGGTAAAGAAAGCCTTTGTAGTTTTCACCCCGTTGCTGTTTCCGGTGAACTACCTGATTGAATGAGCTCAAGGAGTCTGTTGGAGAGTGGGGACTTCATATCAAAGCCTGTAGACACCGCTTTGATATAGAGCCGCTGTTTTTTAAAATTCATTTTAATGTTTTCATTTGACTGTTTTTCCTTAGTCATGGCGTTGATTGAGTTTGAGCGATAGGTCTTCTTCTTGTAAAAGGCAATAGCCGGAGGCTGTCCTTTTATGGACACCGTAATATCCAGATGAATGGCCCTTTGACATTGGTTCTCATATCTCAGCCATGCCACACTCATATCTAAAAATGTGCATTTCAATGTCAAGAGTTCATTGTGTCTTTATACTGTTGGTCTTTGCCAGCGGAAATTAAACTTTACATCACAGTAGGCTTTTGCATCTGGCATGCGATTTGAATTTTATTGGTTATAAAGTACAGCTTTTCAAGTGATAATACTCAGTCTAATTCAGTCTTTGCTAACGCATTACTTGTCTCACTTTGAAAAAGTTGACCTTAAGTAACCTCCAATTCTCATGTTGAATAGAAAACCTTAAGAAGTCTATTGAAGTTGTTTCATGGGTATGTCTCTATATGATTCCAGTTTTGATCTAAGAACATTTCAGCCCCAGAACACAGGATATGTCCTGCATTCATGCTTTGATAGTCTAGTTTACTTGCAGATCATTCGTATAGCGCACTATATTTAATGGTATTGTTCTTGTTATATTATCTTAGGTATGTTGTGGCTTTGTGGTTTTTACTACTTCTATAAATTATATAGATTAAATGTTCTCAAGAGGTGATTGCACCATAATTGTGTATCAATAAATCAAAACATGATTTATTTGGCTAATTAACAATATTATAGTGATGGAGATGGAGCCTGAATTATCCTACATTTGAACTAGAAAATCAGCATGGTCAGAAACAGACTAGCCACAGGGCATTTATGGCAAATGTCAGATAAGCTGGTCTATCTTTAGGCCAGTAGGCCTGTTTGTTTTTTGAAAATAATAAATATTAAATATTAAATATATAAATATATAAATATTATAAATATTTGGATAATAATGTTCAAGGTTTAAAAAAATGGGCCAGTGTGGGGGACTCAAGGAAAACAATGGGCTGGTATGTTAGAAATGCCAGTCCGATATCTGGTCCCAGTCCATCCCTGAGCAGGTTTGTCTTGTCCTATCCACTATTTGCAGTACCAATAACTGAGTCGTAAACTCTTACATTAAGCTGCCCCTATTACTATGTAAATCAATGGTAATAACATTGTACCTCTCTATCAGTTATTACACAATTGGAACAAGGAATGTGTAATTACACATCCACTTGAAGGTTATTCCACATGTGTAATTACTGATGATATTAGATATTGTCTTGTTCCCCCATGTAACTGTTTTGTAATTACACATTTGAAAGTCACCTGTGAATTTCTATGTTAATAAACCAAACCAAAATCTGACCTTGTTACATGTAACTACAGTGTCACTACATAGTAATTATAAAGGTTATACCCTTCTGGGTTTCACTTTACATTAAGTTGCTTGGTCCTGAATAGGACCGTTAACCTGTGCTGCCCTCAAACCAAGGCAAGCTGCCTGCTAATTATCTATAGCCTATGTTCAACTTGCCAATTTAAATAATTTTTGAAGAAGTTTTATTTGATCAGTTTTCTGACTCCTCATTAATTCACATAGAAATAGCCCATTTCACTGTTGCAGACAATTTATGTTGTCTCTCTTCGACGAGAGCGCATTCACTTCAAAAGTGTTTCCCCGGATCAAGTATGCAGATGTTTGCTGCATCTCCATTCAGCTCTTGCACAAAACTTGCATTTTTTTCCCCCATCACAACTAACAATGGGGAAAATGGTTACCTAAATATGATCCCCAATCAGAGACAGCGATAAACAGCTGCCTCTGATTGGGAACCATATCAGGCCACCATAGAAATACAATAACCTAGTCACTATCACGCCCCAACCAACATAGAGGATAAACAGCTTTCCATGGTCAGGGCGTGACAGTACCCCCCCCCCCCCCAAAGGTGAGGACTCCGACCGCAAAACCTCAATAGGGGAGGGTCGGGCGGGCATCTACCTTCGGGGGCGGCTCCGGTGCGGGACGAAGTACCCACTGCGCTTGCAGATATGTCATTTCTGGAGGCACCGGACCGTGGATCGTCGCCGGAGGAACCAGACCGTATATCGTCGCAGGAGGCTCTGGACTGAGAACCCCTGCTGAAGGCTCTGAACCGCCGACCGTTGCTGGAGGCTCCGCAACGCCGACTGTCACCAGAGCGGGACGAAGTACCCACTGCGCTCGCAGATATGTCATTTCTGGAGGCACCGGACCGTGGATCGTCGCCGGAGGAACCAGACCGTATATCGTCGCAGGAGGCTCTGGACTGAGAACCCCTGCTGAAGGTTCCGGACCGCCGACCATCGCTGGTGGTTCCAGACCGCAGACCGTCGTTGGAGGTTCCGGACTGTGAAAAGTCGCTGGAAGCTCTGGACTGGAAACCTGTCGCCTGAAGCTATGGACTGGGAAATGTCGCCAGAAGTGTCGCCAGAAGCTCTTGACTGTGCAGGCACTGGTGGTACCGGGCTGATGACACGAACCTCAGGGCGAGTGCGGGGAGGAGGCACTGGACTGTGGAGGCGCACTGGAGGTGTAGAGGTGTAGAGCTGGCACAACCCTTCCTGACTGGATGCTCACTCCAGCCCGGCAAGTGCGTAGAACCGGCGCAGGATATCCTGGACCGAGAAGAAGTACAGGAGACCAGGAGCGCTGAGCCGGCACAATCCGTCCTGGCTGAATGCCCACTCTTCCACGGCAACTGAATGCCCACTCTTGCACACCCACTCTTGCATGGGGAGCTGGAACAGGGCTGTGAATGCGCACTGGAGACACCGCGTGCATCACAGCATAACACGTTGCCTGACCGGTCACGAGCTCCCCACGGTAAGCACGGAGAGTTGGCTCAGGTCCAAAACCTGACTCCGCCAATCTCCCCATGTGCCCCCCCAAAACTTTTTGGGGGCTGCCTCACGTGCTTCCGACTGCTCCCTTGGACGGCGATACTCTCCGGCCTGCATCCAGGGTACTTCTCCATCCAGGATTTCCTCCCATGTCCATTCCTCATGGCAACGCTGCTTGGCCTGTTTTAGGTGGGATCTTCTGTCACTGTCATCGTAACTTACTGTAGACAAGATCCCACAACTAACAATGGGGAAATGGCTACCTAAATATGATCCTCATTCAGAGACAACGATAAACAGCTGCCTCTGATTGGGAACCATATCAGGCCACCATAGAAATACAATACACCTAGATGACCCACTCTAGTCACTATCACGCCCAAGCAACATAAAGAATAAACAGCTTTCCATGGTTAGGGCGTGACAGCTGGGCTATGGAACTCTAGAGCAGGGGTTCCCAAACCTTTCTACTCAGGGCCCCCTTCCAGCATTGGGGAACATCCTGCACACCACTTCTATTTCTACGGGCAACGGCACTGTTCATGACAAACTGTTCACACCCCTCTTGTTGGTGTATATAATTTTGCAGGTTTAAAGCTCATTCCTGCAATTCTACACATTTTGACATGGAGTGCAAAGGAAATGGTGTACTTTTAAAACACATTTACTTGCAATGCTATATATTTTGCCATGTCTAATGTGTATTCATGTGATATTTGAGTGAGAAAATAATTACAACAATATCTATGGGCTAAAATAACTAAATAAAAAGTTATTAGCTGACATGGGCTAGTTGATCTGGACATTTCTGACAAGTTATAAATAACTCTAAGAAGTACAGATCAGGGTTGGGTTATAAAAAATATCCAACCCTGAACATCCCACGGAGCACTGTTAATTAAATCCATTATACAAAAATGGAAAGAATGTGGCACAACAACAAACCTGTCAAAACTCACAGACCATGCAAGTAGGCCATTAATCAGAGAGGCAACAAAGAGACCAAATATAACCCTGAAGAAGCAGCAAAGCTCCACATCGGAGATTGGAGTATCTGTCCATAGGACAACTTTAAGCCATACACTCCACAGAGCTGGGCTTTATGGAAGAGTGGCCAGAAAAAAAGTAATTGCTTAACTCTTAGGGATCGTATCCCGGTAGTGGGATCAAATTCGACAACATCCAGTGAAATTGGATGGTGCCGAATTCAAATTACAAAATCATAATATTTAACATTCATTAACATACATCATTAAAAAGCTTAACTTCTTCTTGTTAATCCAACCGCTTTGTCAGATTTCAAAAAGGCTTTACGGCGAAAGCATACCATGTGATTACCTGAGGACAGCGCACCACATCAAAATACTTTTAACCAGCACAGGCTTCACAAAAATCACAAATAGCGATAAAATAAATCACTTACCTTTGAAGATTTTCCTCTGTTTGCAATCCCAAGGGTCCCAGCTACACAATGAATGTTCATTTTGTTCCATAAAGTTCTTCTTTATATCCCAAAAAAAGTCAGTTTAGTTGGCGCCATTGATTTCAGTAATCCACTCCTTCAACATGCATACAAAGAAATCCAAAAAAACCTACCGGTAACCTTCGTCCAAACTAGTTAAACAATGTTTCTAATCAATCGTCAGGTACCCTAATATGTAAATAAATAATATTATTTCAGACGGAAAGAATTGTGTTCAATAGAAAAGGAAAATAACGAAAGGGCGCACCCTCATTCACGCACGCCAAAAGCCTACCTTTCCTGATGGAACCCCTTGGATAAACTACAACTATTTGTTTGTTTCTCAAGAAACAAGCCTGAAACCCTGTATAAAGACTGTTGACATCTAGTGAAAGCCATAGGAACTTCAATCTGGGAGCTATTTTTTTGTATATCCCATAGGCTTGCATTGAAAAGGCCTGTGACCTCCAAACAAAACCCTCCTCGGGTTTTTACCTACCAAATCAGTTCTGTTATACTCACAGACATTGTTTTAACAGATTTAGAAACTTCGGAGAGTTTTCTATCAAATGCTACCATATGCATATCCTAACCTCTGATCCTGAGTAATATGCAGTTTACTTTGGGCACGTCAGTCAGCCGGAAATTCAGGATACTGCCCCATAGCCTTAAGAAGTTTAAGAAAAAAATAAGCAAACACGTTTGGTGTTCGCCAAAAGGAATGTGGGAGACTCCCCAAACATATGGAAAGGTACTCTGGTCAGATAAGACAAACATTTTGCTTTTTGGCCATCAAGGAAAACGCTATGTCTGGGCCAAACCCAACACCTCTCATCACCCTGATACCACCATGCTTCACTGTGGGGATGGTGTTGGCAGCTTAATGCTGTGGGGATGTTTTTCATTAGCAGGGATTGGGAAACTGGTCAGAATTAAAGAAAATATGGATGGCACTAAATACAGGTACAGTGCCTTGCGAAAGTATTCGGCCCCCTTGAACTTTGCGACCTTTTGCCACATTTCAGGCTTCAAACATAAAGATATAAAACTATTTTTTTGTGAAGAATCAACAACAAGTGGGACACAATCATGAAGTGGAACGACATTTATTGGATATTTCAAACTTTAACAAATCAAAAAACTGAAAAATTGGGCGTTCAAAATTATAAGTGGCTCTACAAAGTATTGACTTTGTGTTGAATAGTTATGCATGCTCAAGTTGTCTGTTTGTCTGTTTCACAATAAAAAATGTTTTGCATCTTCAAAGTGGTAGGCATGTTATGTAAATTAAATGATACAAACCCCCCCAAAATACATTTTAATTCCAGGTTGTTAGGCAACAAAATAGGAAAAATGCCAAGGGGGTGTCACGTTCTGACCTTAGTTCCTTTGTTTTAGTATGGGCAGGGCGTGAGTTGGGGTGGGCAGTCTATGTTCTTTTTTCTATGATTTGGGATTTCTGTGTTTGACCTGGTATGGTTCTCAGAGGCAGCTGTCAATCATTGTCCCTGATTGAGAACCATACTTAGGTCGCTTGTTTTCACACTTGAGTTGTGGGTGATTGTTTTCTGTTGAGTGTTTGTATTCTGCACCAGGCAGAACTGTTTCGGTTTCGTTTGTTCACTTTGTTGTTTTGTATTTCAGTGTTCAGTTTGATTCATTAAATATTATCATCATGAACACATACCACACTGCGCTTTGGTCCTCACCTTTTTCCACCAACAACGGCCGTGACAGGGGGTGAATACTTTCACAAGTACATCCCTGTTCGTCAGCATTTCTACCTTGCCAAGAAAACAGGTGTGGCATATCAAAAGGCTGATTAAACAGCATTACACATGTGCACCTTGTGCTAGGGACAATAAAAGGCCACTCTAAAATGTGCAGTTGTCACACAACACAATGCCACAGAAGTCTCAAGTTGAGGTCTTGCATACGTAGCAGGGAGTAAGAATTAGAGTGGATACATACAATACATGTTGACAGAATGGCTGAGAGATAGAGACTGTTGCTGTACTCCCAGGTAAGGCCCTTGCTTCTAGAACCACTGAAACCCCCCAGTACTCCAAAAAATATACATTTACAAAATAACATTTTGTAAAACTATTTACACACTTTCAATATTTGGAAGACCCTCAGTCCTCTATCAAATCAATTTATATAGAAGCACGGTGGCTAGGAAAAACTCCCTGGAAAGGCAAAAACCTAGGAAGAAACCAGGAGAGGAACCAGGCTATGAGGGGTGGCCAATCCTCTTCTGGCTGTGCCGGGTGGAGATCACAGTGGTTGTAGATGGTGCAACAGGACAGCACCTCAAGAGTAAAAATGAATAGTTTAGGGTTCTGTAGCCGCAGGCAGTACAGTTGAAACTGGAACAGCAGCAAGGCCGGTTGGACTGGGGACAGCAAGGAGTCATCATGGCAGGTAGTCCTGAAGCATGGTCCAAGGGCTCAGGTCCTTCAAGAGAAAGAAGGAGAAAAAGTGAGAACAGATTTAAATTCACACAAGACACCGGATAAGACCGGAAAAGTACTCCAGATATAACAAACTGACCCTAGCCCCCACCCACTTTGCCATATAACCCCACCCACTTTCCCAAAGCTCTACACAATATTCTGCTGCTGATTCCAGATGCCATAGCAGTCTCTTTCTGATGTAAAGCAGAGGGTCACCGAGCATGTGGTGGTGCATGTGATAGGGTACTTCATCTTGTAAACACAGCAACGCCTCCATGCTGTGCCCTTTTGGCCCTTAGGCACATCCATGCCTGCACAAATATATTTGGGCAGATGAACACTTGTGGCAGGAGCAGACGGGAAAGGGCTTGGTGCAGTGGTGCTGTAGCCAGCAAGCTCCTTAATGGGCTGCTCTCTGAAGGCTTTCTGTGAGAGGAAGGGCTTTCCACAGCTCAGCCATTTCCTTATGTAGGTTGAACGCATTCAATGAAATGATAGAAGGTCTTGTGCCATTTCATTGTCATACGTAGAACATTGTAATAGCCTATCAGCGCATCTGACAGGTCCACACCTACCATGCTCTTGTTGTAGTCCTTTACTGCAGTTGGAATGGGGACATTTTTGGTGGTCCATAACCCCGGCACCGTCCTTCACACGCCTGACAACATGATCCCCATTGAAGGACTTGTGGATTCTTGTGCACATCACCACCTCTCTGGTATCCATCCACGTTTACAAAAAGCAGGCCATCTTCACGGATCCATCGCATGGTCCCCCGCTCAGCCCGCTTAGGCATGTCGTTCACCTTCGTCTTCGGAAAGCCCACCCTGTTGGTACGAATGGTGCCACAAGGCCACACATCCAGCTTCCTTAGGTCTGCAAACAGGGTAGGGCTTGTGTAGAAGTTATCCACAAACAGTTTGTAGCCCTTCCCTTGCAGTTGAAAATCCAATAACTCCATTACAGAGTCATAGCTAAGTCCCTTACCGGTAGCAAAACTGTTCTTCCCCTCATAGACAAAGCAATTGCATGTGTAGCTACACACAGAATCAGCCAACACAAACAGCTTGTAACCCCACTTGGTTGGTTTCTCATATATTGTTTGAGGCCAATTCTGGCCTTTGAGTCTACCATCCTCTCATCGATTGACACGTTCTGGGCTGGCTGAAAGTACGTCTTGCAGGCCTCAACGATGTTGTGGTAGAGAGGTTTGATTTTGCACAGTCTATTAAACGTTGCTGTGCCACTCTTCTCATTCTCTTCATCAACCTTTGGGTCACTGATATGAAGCGCCTGTGAGAGAACCAGAAACCTTTTGCAGGACATAACAGTCATGGGGAAAGACAGTTGGTAGAGAGATGACGTTTTCCAGTAGTCCTTCAGGCATTTCAGCCTCACCAGCCCCATGTAGATGACCAGTGAAAGGTAGCAGAAAAAGTCTGACATTGATATGCTTCCATGCTACCTTTTTGCCTGCTTGCTTCCTCTCCCCATACTTATTTGTGTTAGACACGAGCGAATCTACAACAGATTGTGTGAAAAACAGCTGAAAAAGCTGAAGGGGGGTGTAAGTTGTGGTCGGGTTCACCTGAGGTCCTGGATTCCTTTTCGGCCTAAAAGTTGGTTGGGGTGGCTCCACATCATCTTCTAGGACGGTGTGCCAACGCCCTTCTGTCCCTCTGTTAGCGGGTGGCACAATTCCCCTCCTCCGCTTCTTTGTCAGTGCCTTCACACCTCTAGATGGCCCGGGAGGTGTGGAGCCAGAGACAGCAGGGGTACAGCTGGAAGAGGGGGATGGACAAGTTAGCAATGGGGGCTCCCAGTCGGAGTCAGTGCCACTGTGAAAGACAATTTTCAGTTAGAATAGTTTCACATATATCAACAGGTATAATCAACATATATATAGAGTACAGGGAACATAAAGTGCTGTTCCATTTCACTTTGGCCATTGTGGGCCTGCCTCAAATAGCAGCAGCTGGTAGACCATGCTCCCTCTAATGTAGAATGATTGGAGGAAGCATGCTGGCTGTGTTGAGATGTATGGGTTTGCTTACATTCTATACCATATATATATATATATATATATATCCGTGGTGGGGCAAAAAAGTATTTAGTCAGCCACCAATTGTGCAAGTTCTCCCACTTAAAAAGATGAGGCCTGTAATTTATCATACACTTCAACTATGACAGACAAAACGAGAAAGAAAAATCCAGAAAATCATAGGATTTTGAATGACTTTATTTGCAAATTATGGTGGAAAATAAGTATTTGGTCAATAACAAAAGTTTCTCAATACTTTGTTATATACCCTTTGTTGACAATGACAGAGGTCAAACGTTTTCTGTAAGTCTTCACAAGGTTTTCACACACTGTTGCTGGTATTTTGGCCCATTCCTCCATGCAGATCTCCTCTAGAGCAGTGATGTTTTGGGGCTGTTGCTGGGCAACACGGACTTTCAACTCCCTCTGAAGATTTTCTATGGGGTTGAGATCTGGAGACTGGCTAGGCCACTCCAGGACCTTGAAATGCTTCTTACGAAGCCACTCCTTCGTTGCCCGGGCGGTGTGTTTGGGATCATTGTCATGCTGAAAGACCCAGCCACGTTTTATCTTCAATGCCCTTGCTGATGGGAGGTTTTCACTCAAAATCTCACGATACATGGTCCCATTCATTCTTTCCTGTACACGGATCAGTCGTCCTGGTCCCTTTGCAGAAAAACAGCCCTAAAGCATGATGCTTCACAGTAAGTTTATTGACCGAGTTGGAAAATGTGCTGACATTGTGCCAGTGCTTAGCAGTGCTCAGCTCTTGCTTCATGAGTGAAAAATTGGGGAACGCTATCTAGCTAGCTTTACCACCCCGTGTTAGTACGTTTTACTAACTAGTGAGTATGTTTTACTAATAGTTATTGCTTTGAGTCTGGAATGGTTTGAATATGATGCTTTGCCATATCCATTAAAAAAAGTTAACTGAAAAATGTTCTCCTGTCTCCTTTTTGCTGGCTATTTTTTGCAAAGGTTGTTACATTGTAACTACAAAGTCATATTTTGATGTGGGACGCCATTCTCAAGGCATGCTTTCGCCGTAATAGCTACTGTAAATTGGACAGAGCAGTGAGATTAACAAGAATTTAAGCTTTCAACCGATATAAGACACTTGTATGTACCCAAATATCCATCATTTTTATGATTATTCTTTGAATTGTGCGCCCTCCAGTTCCTCCGGAAGTTGTCCCGCTAGCGGGATGCCTAGCCCCAAGAAAGGTTATACCCTACTGGGTTTCACTTTACATGAAGTTGGGGCTCCTGGGTAGGTACATGACCGGGTGTGCCTTGTTACAATTGTTGTTACTCAGTCCTAGCCTATTTATCAACCCTGATATGTGGATTCGATGGTAGTGGCACCTTGTAGTTACATGTAACACGGTTTGGGTTATTTAACAGGTGACTTTCAAACGTGTAATTACAAAACATTAGTTGCATATTGGAACAAGAATGTTTAAAACATTAATTACACGTGGAATTACTTTCAGCAAGTGGTTGTGTAATTACACGTTCCTTGTTCCAATTGTGTAATAACTGATAGCACTCAATGGCATACCAGAGCCTGTGCCCATGCGGTTATTACAGTGTAGTTACATAGTAATAGGGGCAATTTAAAGTGTCACTGACTTTTGGCTAATTAATATTCAAGATAATTTCTTGATTAATTACTGGAATAATTAATTGGTCTGATTTATCTGATTTAATTTGGTTATCCTATCCAAAATAATCGTATTGACTCAACTACTGATAATCATTAACCGTTATACCATTAATCCTATATCATCAATAGTCTTAATCAACAGTCACCTTACTTTATATACTCATTCTGAACAGTCGTCAAGCTCCGGAACCTCAAGAACTTAACTTCTTGTGTCGAGCCATCCCGGATCCGGGATCGTGAATACAGCCTCAAGCTCATTACCATAACGCAACGTTAACTATTCATGACAATCGCAAATGAAATGAAATTAATATGCTAGCTCTCAAGCTTAGCCTTTTGTTAACACTGTCATCTTAGATTTTCAAAATATGCTTCTCAACCATAGCAAAACAAGCATTTGTGTAACAGCTAGCGCACCTAGCGTAGCATTTAGCGTTAGCAGGCAACATTTTCACAAAAACCAGAAAATCATTCAAATAAAATCATTACCTTTGAAGAACTTCAGATGTTTTCAATGAGGAGACTCTGATAGCAAATGTTCCGTTTTTCCTGAAAGATGATTTGTTTAGGAGAAATTGCTCCGTTTGGTGCATCACATTTGGCTACCAAAAAAAAAACGAAAATTCAGTCTTCAAAACGCCAAACTTTTTTCCAAATTAACTCCATAATATCGACTGAAACATGGTAAACGTTGTTTAGAATCAATCCTCAAGGTGTTTTTCACATATCTCTTCATGATATATCGTTCGTTGAAAGCCTTCTCTCTGAAATGATATGCCTACATATACGTCACAATGCTGCAGACACCTTGGAGAAACGATAGGAAGGGCAGGCTCATTCCCGGTGCATTCACAGCCATATAAGGAGACAATAGAAAACAGAGCTTCGAAAATTCTGCCCATTTCCTGGTTGAAGTATCATCTTGGTTTCGCCTGTAGCATGAGTTCTGTGGCACACAGATAATATCTTTGCAGTTTTGGAAACCTTAGAGGGTTTTCTTTCCAAGGCTGCCAATTATATGCATAGTCGAGCATCTTTTCGTGACAAAATATTGCACTTAAAACGGGCACGTTTTTTTATCCATAAATTAAAAGAGCGCCCCCTATATCCAAGAAGTTAATCACTCGCAAATGAACTCAGTGCCACAAATTCATTTAAGGTTTGATTTACTATACTAAATGAGTTGGGCAGTGAGGTAGTTAACAGATACCTTTAAATTGTATGGTATAATAGGATACAACAGTTATTGAGGTGAAAGTCTCCGCAGGTCAATATGAATGGCTCCCGTACTAATCTCAGGAAAATAAAATACATACACAGGGCTTTGAGAATATGATCATATTCATTGAAAAATAAATGTTAGAGACTACAACACAGGTGTTCACAACCACAAAATTATAGCGCTTCAGTTAGCTTTCAAATGTAAACAATGCCGGGACAGTATTGACCAAGGGCTTGTAGATTAGACCTGCCGTCTTACAATTACTCAATGACTTCCACCACCTTAGACACACAATGCCACTTTCATAGGATATGAATAATGTAACAAGGCAAATGACTTGTATCTTGTTCCCAACTCAGTGAGATTCTGTTAGGATTAGATAGAGGATGGTTGTCCCATTCTCTCTCACCAGTGTAGCTGAAGCCAGTGGTCTGGAGTAATTCACAGCCGAAGGAGCGATTCCCAGTTCCTCTCTCCCAGTCCTCAGTGAAGTCTATTAGAGCAGCTTCCATGCAATGAATCCCTCCTTCAGGTCCCAGCCCGGATGGATTGCAAACTCAGTCAGCTCATCTCACAGGATCCCCTCAGGGATGATTTCTTCCATCTGAGTAGGATAAGAAAAGTCGATCGGTGTTTGGTTTCAGAGGAGATTTGATCACTCAGTTCAACTTGGTGTGGTCACACTATGAAGAAACTTGATCTGACATGTTTGCAAGTCCTGTAATTTATAGTGATACTCACAGTATGTTCATGAGCTAAATTTGAGAGTGTGTTCCCAGAATGTTTCTACTTGTACAGAAAAGTTTAACTGTCCGCAAGATGAAATACGCAGCCTGTTGGTACTAAACATGCTTTTGGTCAAATTCATACATTTGATAATACAGCAAATACCAATTAAACCCTTTTTAATGATATAGGAAAGGTTAGGAAAATGTTCACAGTATGCTTCAAGTATCAACATGTCATGAGTTTTCGGTTTGATACATTGTCCAGAAAACAAGTTTAAATGTCCTTTGTGCTATTGGCACAATTTTTTTTAATTTTTTACAAAGAGTGGAAAATCCTGACTTCTTCTCTCCTCTTGGGATACAAATCCCCAGTACTCAAAAGCCTGGCTGGTCATTTACCCAGTAACACACGTAGATCACAAGACAGTCTGCTGACTTGCCAAAGGCATATGTTATGTCTGCTGACCCCCCTCAGGGCCATTCAGAGTCATAAAAGGCGAAAGGAAGAGTCGTTTGTTTGTTCTCATGATTGCTTGTAAAGGAGGTTGCCGTCACAGAACTGTAAATCTTGGTCTGGAATGTGGGGATATCTGTAATCCATCAACCACAACGATGGGTGCGTGGTCCCCTCGTGGGCTCTCGTTACATCACTGAATCAATAACACTCCATTATGGCAAACCTGTCAGTGATTGGCATATCATGTGGCGTTCACGTGGATCATTTTGTTGCCTCTCTACCCATAACGTTGACATTTAATATGCACTTGTTAATAATAACAATAATAATCACCACTAACCACCCCGCTTCATACTCCAGAAACTACCCAATAGCCCTTTCCCCTTGGCATTTCTTGTTGATCTGAAAAAATATAGGCAGAGTAGTAGTTCCATATTGTCCCCTGGCTGGTGGAGATTTTGCCATATTGCGTCCACCTAAGCAATAGTTTCATATCTACAGAAGTGTCTAGCGGGTAGAGGCTAGGAGTTCTCTCAAGTTCAAGCTATATTGGCATGAAAGAGACATACAAAGCAAAACAATAAAAACATCAAATCAATGCTGAAGGATTGGAAGTAACAGATGACAAATGAAAGAGATGTCTCTTTCTCCTTTTCAGGTCAGTTCCTGTGGGTGAATGGCTCTGCCTTGGCAGGTCCATGGGTCCTGAGCCCCTGGCTGTGGGGAGGTTGGGACCCCTGTGGGATGGACATGGCCGTGTTCCTGCACCCCCTGCAGAGCGGACGCTACACGGTGTGGCTCATTGAGAGGAACAAAAATCCGCTAGCCCTCTTGTCCACTGACATGCTGCCGCCCATCACAGGGTAAGCAGAACTACACTTTAATTTAGTTTTCTGTATTCAAAGAGAATTTTACTAGCATTGAGAGATCAAGTATAACAATAGATGAGATGGATATTGCACAGAAAGTGAGTGTCAGAACAGGGGATAAAACATATAGGAAGTGGTTGCACTACGCCCCAAAAAATTGTATATCGTGCACTGCAGTTGAGGAACAGTGGGAGAGTAATTCTGCTTTGAAAGTTGATAACCCCACTTAAGAAAATGACCCTTGAATGTTTTGGTACACCTACTAGAGAGCTGTTCTTTGTTTACACCCATTCAGTATTGTTCACACCCTCTTAAGCCTTAGCCCAACCCATCTCTTTAAGAATTCACATGTGAGAACATGTGCTAAACAGAGTGAGCAGTGTAGTAAACAACCAAAGGTGTCACACCTAAACGTTGTAAAAGTAGTAGCCTACAATAAGGAAGTACTACAGGTAAAAATACCTGTTATCTAGTCCTTGGCCTATATCCTAATCTGACTTTGGTGCAGGTCATGTTATTCATATTACCGTCTCTGGTAAACACACACTACATCAAATAAAATCTAAGTTTGTGTCACATGCACAGGATACAGAAGGTGCATATGTGCAGTGTCCAGATTACCATATTGGTAACACTTGACCAGTACATTAATCAGTAACTAAATATTATTTATTTAGAACATAGTAGTTATATGTAATTACTTTGTAAATAGTATGTAATTATACTCTAAGGATTTAGCGGTATAGTTTATTACACAAGTGGAACAAGGATATCTAATTACAAATCAGATTGTCTAAGGTTATTCCACATATGTCATTAATGATTATGTAATTACAAGAGGTCTTGTTTCAAATGTAACTAATATTCTGTAATAACATTTTTGCAGTCTCCAATGTAGCATAATGTTAGCAATGCATCCTATTATGTAATCTTGTTACATGTAACTACATAATTCACTACCACCTAATTATACAACAGGTGGGTATAATCCTGAATGCTGATTGGTTAAAACCGCATTCCAGCCGGTGTCTATTCCACAAGTTACCACCTGCTAAATCTATGACGTTAAAATGCCTATTTACTCTGTTCCATCTGACTGGTCAATCCACTCTCTCATCAGCCTAGCCAGGGCAATTTATAAACTTGATATCCACAATAAAAAGCATCTTCTCATTTCTTTTAGACAACCATTTCATTTTCAACAGTGGAGATTTGTATAAACTTTGCTGTCGGTCTCTGACATTTGCAACAATATTAAATCTACAGCTGTCTCATAGTAATAAAGGTGTCGGGAGACGAGAAGCATTTCTCAGCTAGTCGAAATCATGAATCCGCTGGCATCATTTTTATTGATATATACAAAGAAATGTCAATTGAAAAAAAGTCAAACGAAATTAAGTGCAGCTAGTTTGCAGTCTTTATAGCTTCTGTTTGAAGTGATTGTGTTAGCTGTGTTGGCTAGCTCCTCTGAACAACAGTATCCTGATGAGTGAGCACATTTGTGACTGACCGGCTTCAATGGGTATTATATGTTGAGTGTTTTACATTGGATAAAAGTAGAGACTTAGAGCTTCAAAATGGTATGTCATATACTATTGTATGTCGCACCTTGGTGACAATACCAGGCTCCAGAGCATCGAAGCTGTGAAACGGAACAACAAACAAGACACTACAAGTTTAGATAAGAAGAATATGTTAAGACGTGAATGTCCAGACTGTGGTGGAGCTTGTGCATGGTCCACCAGGCACAATACCAGAACACAAACTTGTTTTTGCCACTGCATGTATCACAATTCAGGTCCACATGTGTTTCCCCAACTCTGTAGTTGGTGAAGAAATGGTGCAAATGACAGAGATATTTTTTGTTTAGACATGCTAGCTAAACAATTAACCATAATCCTAATCCATAGAGTACCAGCATTACAAACCGATAGTCATAGCGATCTAAAGTTGACCAAATAGGCTAAATGGTAGCTAACATTAGGCTTTAACTAGCCATGCGTAATGGCATTCTGAGAACGTTACCACACACAGATAGTAAAAGTAATGTTAGCTAGCGAGCCAGCCATCTACCGTCAGCTAATCTTTAACTTGCAATGAAAACTACTTTCTGACAAAATTAGGAATTATAATATCTGAAACAGTAGCTAGACTCTTACCTGTATACATGGATGAATGCTTAATGGCAGGCTGCAACCCCTTTCATTAAGTAAGGCTAACGGCGTTCGTCTGTTGAAAGAGGAGCGGACCAAAATGCAGCGTGGTGGTTACTCATGTTCTTTAATGAAAATGAACAACACAAAACAAGAAACGTAACGCGAAAAACCTATACAGCCTATCTTGTGACAACTAACACAGAGACAGGTACAATCACCCACAAACACACAGTGAAACCCAGGCTACCTAAATATGGTTCCCAATCAGAGACAACGAGACTCACGAGACTCACCTGACTCTGATTGAGAACCGCCTCAGGCAGCCATAGACTATGCTAGACACCCCTACTCAGCCACAATCCCAATACCTACTAAAACCCCAATACAAAAACACAACACAAAATAAACCCATGACACACCCTGGCCTGACCAAATAAATATATAAACACAAAATACTAAGACCAGGGCGTGACAAAGACGTTCTGTGTTGTTTCTGTTTTGTTTGTACAGCTTTCTTGGCCCATTGTGTCAAGTCACTCAGGTTCAAACTGACCGTGTGCAATGCCATAAGAATCATCTTAAACTTTAGCCCTTACCCAGACTCTGACCATTTTACTCACCCTAGCAAAGCTGGTTAGGCTGTTTTCATGTTATCCAGAGCGTTGGTGATTGTAACTGTGCTCCTGGCAACAATTTAATGATGCTTTTTTGCCGACATTTACTGACACCGGCCATATTCAACCCGTGTTGAGCATTTGTGTAAATTCATCAGTTATTTTGCACTCTGGTACACTCATACGAGTGTGCTTTGAAACAGTTGTTGCAGTGACATTCTATTAAAATGGATACTTGCATAGTGGAGTCTACGGTTAAGTTTTACTACACGATACATTTTTAAAAAGCTGCGTTAATTAGGATTACCTACACATACTGAATAGCTCAAATAGACAAAAGTGCACTATATGACAGACCAATCCATACTCATCTCTCGGCATGTCCAGCCCACTCATTATTTCAGCCAAACTTTGGCTTAACCAACTAGGCTCGTAATTTAACAATTGTATTTGTATTTACAGATGGCATAGATTGTTATTAAGGCACATGAAAGTTCACATGTTCGATAAAGCATTTCTGCCAAAAAAACACATTTCGATAAAAAAAAAAAAGTTCAAACGGCTCTCCTGTGAAGTAGTAGTAGTATGCCTATTTTCCTGAAACGGGTCACATACAGTTGAAGTCGAAAGTTTACGTACACTTAGGTTAGAGTTATTAAAATTTGTTTTCAACCACTCCACAAATTTCTTTATAGCAAACTATAGTTTTGGCAAGTCAGTTAGGACATCTACTTTGTGCACGACACAAGTAATTTTTCCATCAATTGTTTAGACAGATTATTTCACTGAAAATTCACTCTATCACAATTCCAGTGGGTCAGAAGTTTACAGTTGACTGTGCCTTTAAACAGCTTGTAAAATGCCAGAAATTATGTAATGGCTTTAGAAGCTTCTGATAGGCTAATTGACATCATTGAGTCAATTGGAGGTGTACCTGTGGATGTATTTCAAGGCCTACCTTCAAACTCAGTGCCTCTTTGCTTGACATCATGCGAAAATCCAAAGGAATTAGCTAAAACCTCAGAAAAATAATTGCAGACATCCACAAGTCTGGTTCATCCTTGGGAGCAATTTCCAAACACCTAAAGGCACCACGTTCATCTCTAAAACAATAGTACGCAAATATAAACACCATGGGACCATGCAGCAGTCATACCGCTCAGGAAGGAGACGCGTTCCGTCTCCTAGAGATTAACCTACTTTGGTGCGAAAAGTACAAATCAATCCCAGAACAACAGCAAAGGACATTGTGAAGATGCTGGAGGAAACAGGTACAAAATTATTAATATCCACATTAAAACGAGTCCGATATCGACAACCTGAAAGGCCGCTCAGCAAGGAAGAAGCCACTGTTCCAAAACCACCATAAAAAAGCCAGAATACGGTTTGCAACTGCACATCGGAACAAAGATCGTACTTTTTGGAGAAATGTCCTCTGGTCTGAAGAAACCAAAAATAGAACTGTTTGGCCATAATGACCATCGTTATGTTTGGAGGAAAAAGGGGGAGGCTTGCAAGCCGAAGACACCATCCCAACCTTGAAGCATGGGGGTGATTTGCTGCAGGAGGGACTGGTGCACTTCACAAACAAAATGGCATCATGAGGAAGAAAAATTATGTGGATATATTGAAGCAACATCTCAAGACATCAGTCAGGAAGTTAAAGCTTGGTCACAAACGGGTCTTCCAAATGGACAATGACCCCAAGCATACTTCCAAAGTTGTGGCAAAATGGCTTAAGGACAACAAAGTCAAGGTATTGGAGTGGCCATCACAAAGCCCTGACGTCAATCCTGTAGAACATTTGTGGGCAGAACTGAAAAAGCGTGTGCAAGCAAGGAGGCCTACAAACCTGACTCAGTTGCACCAGCTCTGTCAGGAGGAATGGGACAAAATTCACCCAACTTATTGTGGGAAGCTTGTGGAAGGCTACCCGAAACATTTGACCCAAGTTAAACAATTTAAAGGCAATGCTTCCAAATACTAATTGAGTGTATGTAAACTTCTGATCCACTGGGAATGTGATGGAAGGAATAAAGCTGAAATAAATGATGCTCTCTACTATTATTCTGACATTTCACATTCTTAAAATAGTGGTGATTCTATCTGACCTAAGACAGGAAATTCTTACTCGGATTAAATGTCAGGAATTGTGAAACTGAGTTTAAATGTATTTGTAAACTTCCGACTTCAACTTTATATCCTCAACACTGGCTTCTCTGGCATTATCACTTAAATAAGCTAGGCTAGAACTCTGTCAGATGTTGTAACAATCAGTGGCGGCCCGTCTTTCAGGGAAAGTGGGGCTCAATCACCTGTTTAGCAAAAAAAAAATATTTTGGCATTCATATTTGTCACATATCAGTTTGCAAACAATGTAAAAAATATATATTAATAATCATCATGGAGTTAATAATTTAGTTGCATGCCAACTTGTTTTTTCTTTCTTTCTTGAGTAACTCAGAAATACATTAAGTGCCTCTCCTGTGAAGTAGTGATGCCAAATGCCACTTACGATACCAGTCGAAATTTTAGACACCTACTCATTTATTGTTTATTTTTACTATTTTCTACATTGTACAATAATAGTTTTGACAACAAAACTATGAAATCATGTAGTGTTAAAGTGTAAAATAAATACAAATATATTTTATATTTGAGATTCTTCAAAGTAGCCACCCTTTGCCTTCATGACAGCTTTGCACACTCTTGGCATTCTCTCAACCAGCTTCATGAGGTAGTCACCTGGAATGCGTTTCATTAAAAATGTATTTGTGTAATGTCTTTCCTTAATGCTTTTGAGCCAAACAGTTGTGTTGTGACAAGGTAGGGTTGGTTTACAGAAGATATCCCTATTTGGTCAAATGGCAAGAAAAGCTCAAATATGCAAAGAGAAACTACAATCCATCATTACTTTAAGACATGAAGGTCAGTCAATCTGGAACATTTCAAGAACATGTGCAGTCGCAAAAAATCTTCAAGTGCTATGATGAACCTCGCTCCCATGAGGACCGCCACAGGAGCCGCAGAGTGAAGGAAAAGCAGCCAACAAGTGCTCAGCATATGTGGGAACTCCTTCAAGTCTGTTGGGAAAGCTTTCCAGGTGAAGCTGGTTAAGAGAATGCCAACAGTGTGCAAAGCTGTCATCAAGGCAAAGGGTGGCTATTCTGAAGAATTTGTTCAACACTTTGCTTACATGATTCCATAGTGTTGATGTCTTCACTATTATACTACAATGTAGAAAATAGTAAAAATAGAGAAAAACCCTTGGATGAGTAGGTGTGTCCAATTTTTTGAATGGTACTGTATGTGCAATCACACACAAATAGGCCTATGTATGAGCAAATATAAGTAGAACCATAGAGTTCTTCTGTTTGTCCCCATAGTGGAACCCTTTTTAGTGCTAGGTAAAGTAAAACCATTTGCGGAGGGTTCTTCCTAGAACCCTGTATAAATGGTTCTACCAAGAACCCTTTTATTATCTAAAGGTTCTAGCAAGAATCCTTTTATCTTTGAATGGTTCTTCCTATAACCCTTTATGAACGGTTCCACCAAGCTTAATATCCTTTAACAAACTCTTTATCAATCAAATGTATTTATAAAGCCCTTTTTACATCAGCCGATGTCACAAAGTGCTATACAGAAACCTAGCCTAAAATAACAGTACATAAAGTATAATATAAAGCCTTTATTTGCGGGCCTAGTTATACCCTAACACAGTGCTTTTAGGCATCTCCTCATTTACAAACCAGATTAGGCCTGTACATCACATTATGCTGGTTTGCAAAGTAATGTGTAATTCCTATTGGAATCCAGCCAGAGTGAGGATGTTCAATAATTGGAACGTTTAATGACCCGCAACCTGTATTCAGAATGACTGCCAAGGTAGGTAAGATTGATAAATGAAACTACATAAACCATCTAAACTGGAAAAACCATCTTAGTAACAGGTTCAATAAGTCCAACTACTAACAGATTCGATTAGAAACATTTGTAATGTATCTTTGTGGAGCATTAGATCAACCACCAATCAATCTACATGCAAAAACCCAGATATTGAAACAAACAATTCTAAAAATCAACTTGCTTTAGAGCATGCTGAGAAATATGATAATGATGGGTGTGGTTGAGTGTTTTACTCTACACAGAGTAAGAATTAAACAATCGCAATGGTTATTTACACCACTGAGTTAATTTAACTCCTGAATTAACTCTAGAAACGTTACACTGAAAAATCTAATCTAGGTAACACTGGCCAATTTGGTGTGTACAAATATTCCCATATAATGTAGATCAAGTTTCAAACGTTCTCACACCTATCCTTTTAAACACTGAGTCAAACACTAATGCTCAGGTACTGTCAGGTATGCTTAAATCGCTGTAAGGGAGTCAGGTGCAGGAGAGCATATATTAGGTAGCCAACGGAGCCTTTTATTTAGGTGAACCAAAAGCACATGGCAAAGTGAAAACGAAATAACAATACGGGTTAACATAACCCAGCGCAACAGACTAACATGTGCATAACATGAAACAGAATAAACAATACCACACAAAGACATGAGGGAAACAGAGGGTTAAATACACAACACATAATGAGGAAAATGAGAACCAGGTGTGTGGGAAAACAAGGCAAATGGAAAATGAAAAATGGATCGGCGATGGCTAGAAGACCGGCGACGTCGACCGCCGAGCATCGCCCGAACAAGGAGAGGTATCGACTTCGGCAGAAGTCGTGACAGATACTATTTAAAAGAATAAACAAAAATACAATACATCTTATTCAGATTCTGAAGGGGCCCCTTATTGCATTCTGAAGAACACTTCTTGCCTTCCAAAGAATCATCAAAGAACCCTTTCTACCAAAAACATTTCTAAAGGATGAGAAAGGTTCTAGGTTACAAAGAACTCTTGTGTTCCAAAAACGGTTCTAAGGATAAATTGTTCTTGGTAGAACTCTATTCCTCTACAAAGAACCTTTTTGGAACCCTTTTTCTAAGAGTTTACAAACAAAGAATTCAACTTCAACATACAGACCTAAAAACACAGAAACTAATCAAATGGGAAACATAACCAAAATATTAAGATGGCGTTGATGCCCTTTACTGTGTTTTCATCTCTCCGCCAAGGTGGAACTGTACACATAAAAAAATGGTTCTATGGAATATAAATCAGAGCAGATCCCTGTTTGGAGAATGGTACTATAAAGAATTTGATTTGATTTGATTTGAAATAATCATTCTCAATCTCAAAGGTCCTACAAATAACTTTTTGATGAACCATAGTTTTAAAAAATTCTGGTTAGCTGTATTATAAAGTTAGGGTTTGGCCTGGGTGTGCCGTCATTGTAAATAAGAGTTTGTTCTTCACGGACTTGCCTAGTTAAAAAGGTTAAACAAAATTGTTAAAATTCAATAGGTGTTATTATTGTGTTAATTGACAAGTTGAATCAGGTGTGCAAGCTCTGGAACAGCTGGGGGTCCCTGAGGAGAGAATTGAGTACCACTCCTTTAGTCAACAGTTCTCAATTGACACAAGACCTTTCTTGAGTCTTTCACAAGACACCGTAACTGTTCATGGTCATACGATAACCAGCCACTAGAAATAGACTTTGATTTTGGATGTTTGAAAAGGTCTTAATTAAGAATGTCGATATATGTCTTCCTCTGCACTCACCCAAAAAATTGAAAATTATGCCTAGCGCTGGGCACAAACTCAAGATGCTCTGATCGAATGTGCACTGCCCATACCACTGCACTACAGCAGTCAACAATGCTCTAGCAAGCCGTGAGAATACTCTCGGTTGGTTTGCAGAGTCTTCCCCAAACCATAGCCATGACCTTAACTACTCGGAATGAATGCCTATACCGTTAACCTTTTCAGTTGTTTCATGTTTTATCCCTTTGACCACACAGAATTAGTTCATTAAAAATCAGAATGAACTACATCAAATACAAAAGGCAAACTGAGGAATTGTTGGGCATGACAAAACAGGTTACATAAACTGGAATGACACTCTTACTCACGGTTGCAATTCAAGAGCTGTGAGCAAACCACGCCCCAAGATATGCTAACGAGCCATTGCCCCTACATTTTATTTACCACTAAAAGATGATATAACCTTTTTTGTGAACTGCAAAGAACCATTGAAGGGCTCAAAGGGTTATTTAAGTAAGTATGGCTTCACATTGAACTATCACCCTTCCTAAAGAACACTTGAGGAACCCACTTTTATTAGTGTGTATGTGTATTCAACCATGCATGCAGACAGCCAATCAGGTGCAGGTATTGCAAGGGCTGAAAGTTCAATTTCCATTCTTTGTGTTTGTGTGACCGACCAAGGCTTTTGACTCTGTTAACCTGAGATATGTCTGCCTAAAAATGTTAACTTCCTCTGCCTCCTGCATGACGGTATGAAGGCTGTCATTCTCTCCAGTAGTGAAACCAAAGAGCCAATCGAGATGAGGACCGGAGAAAAGCAAGGCTCAATGATCGCATCAATCATCTTCTCCATCTTCCTTGGAACAATGCTCCATCTGACAGAGACCAGACTCCACAGAGGCATACGCATCACCTACAGGACAGATGGGAAGATATTCAATATCAACTGTTTCAGAGCCAAGTGAAGAACCACAACCCCTTCTGTTGTAAAAATTTCAGTATGCAGATGATGCCCAAGTGAGTGCCTGCTCAGAAGCTCCCGTTCATTGTTAACATATTCACAGAAGCATGCAGCAGGATTGGTATTACACAACACAGGCAAAACTAATATCCTCTTCCAGCAAGTTCCGGGAGTACACCTGCCACTCCCCAAGATCACTGCCAAAAATGCGATACTTGAAACCGTTCACAGTTTTCCATACCTAGGTATACACCTCTCTACCAATATCCTAATCAATGATGAAATGCGACATCAGATTGATCGAGATAGTGCTGCCTTTGTCACACTCATGACATTACCACCAGGACCAGAGGGGATGTGTACAACTCAGTGATCATCCCTACCCTGTTATACAGTGCAGAAACTTGGCCTGCATATCAATAAACACATCAAACCTCTTGAAAGATTCCACCAATGTTGTCTCAGGAAAATCCTTAACATCAGCTAGGAAGACATCAGTGTCTTGGAGTGAAGAAACCATCGTAATGAGAAGCCATCGTAATGAGACAACTCCGATGGGCAGGTCACCTCGTGAGAATGACAAGGCTTCCTAAACAGATTTTCTACTCCCAGCCCAGGGATGGATCCCATGCCCCTTGAGGTTAGAAAAGTGTTTCTGTGACAACCACAAATCACACCTGAAGAAATGCCATAAGAATCCTATCAGGGAAATCCATGCCCAAATCAAAAATGGTACCCAAATCTATGAGGTCAAAATAAGAGAATTAACAGCCGGCAAGGGAGCACGCCGCAAAGCACAGACTCCGGTGCCAGTAACAACTAGCCCTGGCCACATGACCAACCATCCCTGCCCCCACTGAGACAAGTTCTGCAAGTCACGGATCGGCCTCTTAAGCCATCTCCAGACACATGGCCAGCCAGATCAACAACAACCCGGTCCTGTGATGCCTGGAGGGAAATTATATTAGATTATGAGGGATCCCAAAGGAAAGTGTGTGTGCGCGTGTACACGGAAAAAGGTAAATACATCCATCCAGTGAATACATCCATCCATAATAAGGTGCTGCATAAAGAAAAAAACAAATAAATGTGTGTCTCCTATGTGTACGCCGGCATGTATGTCTACGTGAGTAGTTGTGTGCCCGACTCCAAATGCACACCAGGGACACAGTTGCATGTGTTACGGATTAGGGAGTGGTATCTGCCCACACACTATCAGTCCTCTGAGCCCAGCCACTATCAGTCCTCTTTTCTAATGCTCTGCTAGGGGAATGCTCAGATCATAAAGAAGCAAGTCAGGAGTACAGAGAGACGCACACACACAGACTCACATGCACAGGAACACACATAGGAGCATATAGAGAAAGAAAAACACAAACACACACAGGAGCATATAGAGAAAGACACACACGCACAGGAACACACAGGAGCATATAGAGAAAGACATACACGCACAGGAACACACACAGGAGCATATAGAGAAAGACACACGCACAGGAACACACACAGGAGCATATAGAGAAAGACACACACACGAGCATATAGAGAAAGAAACACACACAGGACCATATAGAGAAAGAAACACACACACACACACACACGCACACACACACACACACACACACACACACACACACACACACACACACACACACACACACACACACACACACACACACACACACACACACACACACACACACACACAGGAGCATATAGAGAAAGAAACAGACACATGCACAGGAACACATAAAGGAGCATATAGAGAATGAAACACACGCTCACACACAAAGGAGCATGTAGAGAAAGAAACACACACAGGAGCATGTGGAGAAAGAGACGCGTACACACAGGAACACACACAGGAGCATATAGAGAAACACACACACGCACAGGAACACACAGGTGCATATAGAGCAATAAACACACACAGACGTGCACATACAGAGGAGCATATAGAGAAAGAAACAATGAATATGTTCTATGTAATGGCTGTGAAGCTTAAATAATCAATATGGAGCAAAATATTGTGCACTTGAACACAACCTTGATTTTAGCTCAGAGGGTGGGTTAAATAAAGTTCACTGCTGGATTCGTCTTTATTTATTTGGATAACTGGGAATGAATACATCCAGACTGGTATTATGAAAGTATTAGACCCTATTTACTAGTGTGTGTGACTCATTTTTTATAGCATTTGCGGTCAACTTTTTTGGAGACATGCAGTACTTTATAAGCTAGTATAAGCTTCCTACGGGAGTGACTCACAGGTGTGTCACGGGGAGAAAATGAATACATATCTATATTAGATGACAACATAATCCCCTGAGGTCCCATTTTGCCTGGGGTACTAAGAATAATGCGACACACCTCAGGCGCATCACCCGCAAGGCTGAATCATTATACATTTGTTCCACTCACTGATGGTCCAATTCCAAAAACAGACTAGAAATCTAGGTTGGTAGTTGAAAAACTAAAATGTTGGTTAGCACGTCTTATGTAAAGAGGAGGTGACAACTATTGAGGCCATAGTGGCAAAATTATTACGGCATGGCAAGTTAAACACTGGGGTGATAGATGTGCAGAAGATAAGTGTGCAAGTAGAGATACTGGGGTGCAAATGATCAAAATAAATAAAATAAATAACAATATGGTAAAAGGGTAGTTGGATGGGCTATTTACAGGTGCAGCGATATGTGAGCTGCTCTAACAGCTGATGCTTAAAGCTAGTAAGGGATATATGAGTCTCCAGCTTCAGTGATTTTTGCAGTTTGTTCCAGTCATTGGCAGCAGAGAACTGGAAGGAAAGATGGCCGAATGAGGAATTGGCTTTGGGGGTGACCAGTGAAATATACCTGCTGGAGTGCTTGCTGTGGGTGGGTGCTGCTATGGTGACCAGTGAGCTGAGATAAGGCAGGGCTTTACCTAGCAAAGACTTATAGATGACCTGGAGTCAGTGGGTTTAGTGACGAATATGAAGCGAGGGCCAGCCAACGAGACCTTACAGGTCGCAGTGGTGGGTAGTATATGGGGCTTTGGTGACAAAAAGGATGGCACTGTGATAGACTGCATTCAATTTGCTGAGTAGAGTGTTGGAGGCTATTTTTTAAATGACATCGCCGAAGTCAAGGATCGGTAGGATAGTCAGTTTTACGAGGGTATGTTTGGCAGCATGAGTGAAGGAGGCTTTTTTGCGAAATAGGAAGCCGATTCTAGAATTAATTTTCAATTGAATATGCTTAATGTGAGGCTGGAAGGAGAGTTTAGTCTAACTAGACACCTAGGTATTTGTAGTTGTCTACATATTCTAAGTCAGAACCGTCCAGTGTAGTGATGCTGGGTGGGCGGGCAGGTGTGGGCAGCAATCGGTTGAAGAGCTTACATTTAAGAGCAGTTGGAGGCCACGGAAGGAGAGTTGTATGGCATTGACGCTCGTCTGGAGGTTAGTTAACGCAGTATCCAAAGAAGGGCCAGAAGTATACAGAATGGTGACGTCTGCGTAGAGGTGGATCAGAGAATCATCATCAGCAGCAAGAGCGACATCATTGATGTATACAGAGAAGAGAGTCGGCTCGAGAATTGAACCCTGTGGCACCCCCATAGAGTCTGCCAGAGGTCCAGATAACAGGACACAGAGGTCCGGATAGTCTGCCAGAGGTCCGGATAACAGGACACATGGAACTCTGTCAGAGAAGTAGTTGGTGAACCAGACTAGGCAGTCATTTGAGAAACCAAGGCTGTTGAGCCTGCCGACAAGAATTTGGTGATTGACAGAGCAGAAAGCCTTGGCCAGTTCGATGAATACAGCTGCACAGTATTGTCTCTTATCGATGGCGGTTATGATATCGTTTAGGACCTTGAGCATGGCTGAGGTGCATCCAAGACCAGCTCTGAAACCAGATTGCATAGTGTAGAAGGTACGGTGTGATTTGAAATGGCCGGTGTTCTGTTTAACTTGGCTTCCGAAGACCTTAAAGGCAGGGTAAGATGGTTTGTGTATGTGCAGGTGAAGGGAGGGTGTGTGTGTGTCTGTGGGTGGTGTTATCTATAGCTAGAATACTTATGCTATCTCCAGGACTGAGAAGTGCACATTTTAGCTGTGTTCTAATATGTGTTTAGTTCTTAGATTCTAAACATAACACGAAAAGGCAAGCACTGTATGTACTAATTTTACCTGAAGTTCCATAAGAGTACTTATTTTCCACCATAATTTGCAAATAAATTCATAAAAAATGTGATTTTCTGGATTTTTTTTCTCATTTTGTCAGTCATAGTTGAAGTGTACCTATGATGAAAATTTACAGGCCTCTCTCATCTTTTTAAGTGGTAGAACTGACTAAATACTTTTTTGCCCCACTGTAACACCCCGCTTGTGACAAAATGTTCCAGAGGAATATGAAATAACTTGGTAAAAAGTAAGTATTACGTTTATTTACTAACAATATTTTGTTAAACTGTTCAAACTACTTCAATATGAATGTTTTATTCAGATGTTGAGTCACTGCTGTTTATCAGCCTGCTAGCCAAGCTAAGTTAGATTGTTGGACTCGATGCCTAGCTAGCAGGCGATCTCGTCCTGGTTATCAGCTCTTTAGGGATGAAAGCAGCGGTGTCAATTGTGAAGACCTGGACATTTTTTAAATCTTTTTTTTATCCTGAATTGGTGGGCTTGTTAGCCAGCTAATGACAAATGTAGCAAGTCTTTTTTAAATTACTATTTGTTTTCAGGGACAGATGGCAACAAATGCGTTAATTTCACTCCATAGCATTGGCTTGGCAGGACAAAACGGTCGTGCCCAACTGGTTTGGAGGCAAGACATTTGAACAAAATCTGATAAAAAATTTAGCAAATGCACCCGGCTGTGCTCTGTTCAATCTACAGTAAGCTTGCCATCCAGCCAAGTTATTTGTGCATTCTTATACGATCAGTCAATACATGCATGCAGTGTCTGTTTCTTCTTGTCATTTTCTCCTCCCCTTGTGTTTCACCATCGCATATAATGGAAATCATCAATTAAAAGTAAATTGTTGAACACTTGGTCAAGCCTATGGATATGCAAAACTGTTTACAAAACCATTGTACATTAACAAAGGTAGTTGTGGTTCTCGGCAGATTGCTCAAATTTCAGTGCTGGTTCAATGAAGTTCATTTCTCCTTCCATGGCCTTATGTTTCTGCTATGTTCTCATCAGGTGGAAGCACATGCCACCCCATCACCCAGATGTAAAGAACTTGGGAATCTCCCGTCCACCAGGAAAATCACCCTATCCCAGGAGTTTAGTCAGGAGTTCATTCTGCAGTATGCAACATCACTATGTTAGAAGTAGATCCACACGTTATGCTCTTATCATGCAGACGTATCAGCTCATTGTAACATACAGTATGAAGCTCATTCTAAAATACAGAGCTGGGTGATTTCTGGCCCCATGGTACTGCACCGTGTGCAAGTTTTATTCCTGCCTATTACATGCCATGTTCAGCTATTCATCGACCACAATTAGTTTAAGAAGGTGTTAGTGAAAGGCTGAAACAAAAACCTGTTAACTCCTGTCCTGTGTATAAAAAAAACGTGTGGCTGTTTTGCCATGTTTTGCCATGTACTGAACAATCTTTTGAATGTTGATGTCCCTCACTTGGGGATGTAAAGTTTTTTTTTCTATCTTGTATTATTTCTTTGGACCATGTGTACCCTGTACATACGACTAATAAAACGTGACTTATTTTGTACAAAAACTGTTTCTATGGATTCATGCACAGATACAGTATAACAAATGAGGGTTAATATTTATAAAAATGAAGTGTTGATGTCTCCCCACCCCCACGGTTCTGGTTTTGAGGCTCTGGGGGCTGCATCTGTCTAATCCCCTGCAAGTAGAGAGAAAAGCATTAATAATATTACAATGGTGAATACATTTAATATATTCCTGTTTGATATACATGCATATAATTAAATTGGACATGTCCTCCTTTATATTATGCCAGTGTTTTGTATCCAATGCATTTATCTTAGATTAGGATGAAGTAGTTTAGGCCTTCTAGTCTAGTTGTCCCCTATCAATTAGTTATCAATGCATAAGGTGAATATAAAACCAAGCTATAGTGAATAAGTCTGATTTAATAATATGCATGGGTGTTATAGTTGTATGAATTTATCACAATGGAAGCCTGCTCATTGTAAATAAAACACCAACAGTCCTAATGCAACTCAATATTAGCTTCACAGTGAAACACCACTATTCGGGCTATTTATCATTCTTAAACAGTAAGCAAAATAGTTTTCTTTGCTTCAGCCTCTGTACAATGCATAAAAGCTTGCTGTCATACGTCCACAATGATGTAGCAGCAGACCAAGAAATTTGGACGGTGTAAGCTTAATTCACTGACAGGTACTGAGATAATTGATTCTGTTACTTGTTATTCGTGTTAAATATTTCCATTAGTTGTTCACTGAATTGCAAGCACGAGTTGTTTACGCTGCTACATTGGGTACAATGTAAGCAGACATTGCATAAAAGCTAGCTTTGTTGACGCCGGCTGCGTGATGATGCAGTTTCCAGTTTAGGTTTGAGATCACGTCGAAGTATGTTTCAAATTTGAGATTTTAAGCGCTCTGCGTTCTCCCATACCAGAAGATAAGCTCTCTCAGGAGTTCTTGGAACATCACCCTTGAAAGAACGGGAGAATGCAAGTGCACATTTTGGAACATAACTGGTCTTAAATTGTTGTCTACTACTGTCTTTTTGCTAGCTAGCTAAGTCCCGCGCAGTCATCCTATTTCCCAAGTAAAAATAGCTTTGACCAAAACATCATCCCTATTAAAATGCACAGAATTTAACAATTTGTACATTTTCTCTCATCTCTAACTATCAGGAAGCCTGAAAGAACAGGCTGAGTGGGTGGGGAGCGTATATTAATGCGCTCAACTTGACTGGCAGAACTTTGAAACACCCTTGTGGTCATTGCAAGGTAACAAGGTAAACAATGGGCCACATGTCATTGATGACCAGGTAAATATTAGCATCGAAAGCATCGTAAGAATTAGCGTCAAACAGCCCCGTGATATGCAACTTTTCAGGGAAGCTAGAAACCAGCGTACACAGGCAGTTAGAAAAGCCAAGGCTAGCTTTTTCAAGCAGAAATTTGCTTCCTGCAACACAAACTCAACACAAACCCACTGCACTGAGGATAGGAAACACTGTCATCACCGATAAATCCACTATAATTGAGAATTTCAATAAGCATTTTTCAACGGCTGGCCATGCTTTCCACCTGGCTACCCCTACCCCGGTCAACAGCAATGCAGCCCCCACAGCAACTCGCCCAAGCCTTCCCCATTTCTTCTTCTCCCAAATCCAGTCAGCTGATGTTCTGAAAGAGCTGCAAAATCTGGACCCCTACCAATCTGCCGGGCTAGACAATCTGGACCCTGTCTTTCTGCCGAAATTGTTGCAACCCTTATTATTAGCCTGTTCAACCTCTCTTTCTTGTCGTCTGAGATTCCCAAAGATTGGAAAGCAGCTGCGGTCATCCCCCTCTTCAAAGAGGGGAACACTCTTGACCCAAACTGCTACAGACCTACATCTATCCTACCCTGCCTTTCTAAGGTCTTCGAAAGCCAAGTCAACAAACAGATTACCGACCATTTCGAATCCCACCGCACCTTCTCCACTATGCAATCTGGCTTCTGAGCTGGTCATGGGTGCACCTCAGCCGAGCTCAAGGTCCTAAACGATATCTTAACCGCCATCGATAAGAAACAATCCTGTGCAGCCGTCTTCATTGACCTGGCCAAGAATTTTGACTCTGTCAATCACCACATCCTCATCGGCAGACTCGATGGCCTTGGTTTCTCAAATGATTGCCTCGCCTGGTTCACCAACTACTTCTCTGATAAAGTTCAGTGTGTCAAATCGGAGGGCCTGTTGTCCGGGCCTCTGGCAGTCTCTATGGGGGTGACACAGGGTTCAATTCTCGGACTGACTCTCTTCTCTGTATACATCAATGATGTCGCTCTTGCTGCTGGTGAGTCTCTGATCCACCTCTACGCAGATGACACAATTCTGTATACTTCTGGCCCTTCTTTGGACACTGCGTTAACAACCCTCCAGATGAGCTTCAATCCCATACAACTCTCCTTCCATGGCCTCCAATTGCTCTTAAATACAAGTCAAACTAAATGCATGCTCTTCAACCGATCAATGCCTGCACCTGCCGGCCCATCCAACATCACTACCCTGGACGGTTCTGACTTAGAATATGTGGACAACTACAAATACCAAGGTGTCTGGTTAGACTGTAAACTCTCCTTCCAGACTAGCATCAAACATCTCCAATCCAAAGTTAAATCTAGATTTGGCTTCCTATTTCGCAACAAAGCATCCTTCACTCATGCTGCCAAACATACCCTTGTAAAACTGACCATCCTACCGATCCTCGACTTTGGCGATGTCATTTACAAAATAGCCTCCAATACCCTACTCAATAAATTGGATGCAGTCTATCACAGTGCCATCTGTTTTGTCACCACAGCCCCATATACTACCCACCACTGGTGGGCTGGCCCTCGCTTCATACTCGTCGCAAAACCCACTGGCTTCAGGTCATCTACAAGACCCTGCTTGGTAAAGTCCCCCCTTATCTCAGCTCGCTGGTCACCATAGCAGCACCCACCAGTAGCACGTGCTCCAGCAGGTATATCTCTCTGGTCACCCCCAAAACCAATTCTTCTTTTGGCTGCCTCTCCTTCCAGTTCTCTGCTGCCAATGACTGGAACAAACTACAAAAATCTCTGAAACTGGAAACACTTATCTCCCTCACTAGCTTTAAGCACCAGCTGTCAGAGCAGCTCACAGATTACTGCACCTGTACATAGCCCATCTATAATTTAGCCCAAACAACTACCGCTCCCCCTACTGTAATTATTTTTTGCTCCTTTGCACCCCATTATTTCTACCTCTACCTTGCACATTGTTCCACTGCAAATCTACCATTCCAGTGTTTTACTTGCTATATTGTGTTTACTTCACCACCATGGCCTTTTTTTGCCTTTAACTCCCTTATGCTCACATTGTATATAGACTTATTTTACTACTGTATTATTGACTGTATGTTTGTTTTACTCCATGTGTAACTCTGTGTTGTTGTATGTGTCGAACTGAGTCACCGTAGAAGCTTGGACATAAGGGAATGTACATGAAAACAGCATACAATAGGAGTACTGGACAATTTATTGGTGCCTCTGCATTAGCATTTTAAATGACTATGTTTAGAATTGTATGTTTTGTCATACGTTTATTTGAAAGCTGAATGAGAGACCTCGGTTTAATGTTTTTGTAAATCTGATTGTAAATGTTTTTATATACTTTTATATTGTATCCTGCGGCTCTGTTGGGCTTAGTTGCAAAGAGTGCTGCTGTCTGTCCCGTGTTCCTCTGCGTTCTCAAATGGAGGTCGCTATTGAACGCTTCCAGCGCAGCAGGAGCTGTGTTTACTTTTCTTTGTTCCTGGACAATGTGGACCGCACTGACTTTCAATGTAGCAACTGCTCGCTTGCGGACTACTACAGGGGCGAAGGGGCTACTCTTAGGAAATAGGTAACAATCCTACACAAGCTACTGGGGAATCCATGACAAGCTGTAGACCACACTATCTACCTAGAGAGTTTTTCAGTATTTTTCGTAGCTGTCTACATACCACCACAGAGCGAGGTTGTCACTAAAACCGCACTAAATGAGCTGTTTTCCGCCATAAACAAACAGGAAAATGCAAACAGGAAAATGGCCTGTGACTTTAATGCAGGGAAACTTAACTCAATTTAAGTTTTATATCAGCATGTTAAATGTGCAACCACAAGAGAAAAAAACATTGTAGTCCACCTTCACTCCGCGTACACTCCGGGTTCACTCCCTAGCCCTCTATTTGGAAAACCTGACCATAACTCGGAATTTTGGATGAAAAGCTTGCCCAAATTAAATGGCCTGCTACTTGGGCCCAGAAGCTAGGATATGCATATAACTGGTAGATTTGGATAGAAAACACTCTAAAGTTTCCAAAACCGTTAGAATAGTGTCTGTGACTATAACAGAACTGATTTGGCAGGCGAAAACCTGAGACAAATCCATTCAGGAAGTATTTTTTGTTTTTGTTTTGTAGTTTTCTATTCAATGCCATTAAAGTATCCATTGACTTAGGACTCAATTTGCAGTTCCTATGCCTTCCACTAGATGTCAACAGTCTTTTGAAATTCAGGCTTGTATTCTTATAAATGAGGGAGTAAGACCAGTCTGAATGAGTGGACCTTGACTTGTCACAGAGCTTTTTCATGCGCAATCCTGAGAGAGTACATTTCTTGCTTACCTTTTATATTGACAACGTTATTGTCCTGTTGAAACATCGTTTGACATGTTTCTATGAACTTTACGGATGCAATTAGGATTTTCTGTCTGCCTGTTTTGACTGCGTTTGAGCATGTGGATTACTGAAGAAAACGTGCGAACAAAATGGAGGTTTTGAAGATCATCAAAGGTAAGGGATTAATTTTATCTCTAGTTCTGAGTTTTGTAATGCTTCTGCTTGGCTGGTTACTGTTTGTAATAATTTGTCAACTGGGCTATGTTGAACCAACAGTTCCACAGATCATACAATCTTTATTGCACTCCACACTGCACTTTCCAACCTGGACAAAAGGAACACCTATGTGAGAATGCTTTTCATTTACTACAGCTCTCATCACGAAGCTAAGGCCCCTGGGACTAAACACCTGCCTCTGCAACTGGATCCTAGACTTTCTGACGGACCGCCCCCAGGTGGTAAGGGTAGATAACAACACATCCACCACGCTGATCCTCAACACGGAGCCCCTCAGGGGTGCATGCTCTGTACCCTCCTGTACTCCCAGTTCCATCCTGACTGCACGGCCAGACACAACTCCAGCAGGTTGAGAGCTTCAGGTTCTTTTGTGACCTCACCAACAAACTAACACAGTCCAAACACAACAAGACAGTTGTGAAGAGGGCACAACAGAACCTATTCCCCCTCAGGAGACTGAAAATATTTGGCATGGGTCCTTAGATCCTCAAAAGGTTCTACAGCTGCACCATTGATAGCATCCTGACTGGTTGCATCACTGCCTGGTATGGAAACTACTCGGCCTCCGACCGCATGGCATTACAAAGGGTAGTGCGTACGGCCCAGTACCTCTATACGAGGCGGTGTCAGAGGAAGGCCCTAAGAATTGTCAAATATTCCAGCCACCCTAGTCATAGACTGTTCTCTCTGCTACCGCACGGCAAGCTGTACTGGTGCGCCAAGCCAAGAGGCTTCTAAACAGCTTCTAACCCCAAGCCATAAGACTCCTGAACAGCTAATCAAATGGCTAACCAGACTATTTGCACCCCCCCCACATACGCTGCTGATACTCTGTTATTATCTATGCATAGCCACTTTAATAACCCTACCTGCAAGTACATAATTACCACAGTTACCTCGACACCGGTGCCCCTGCACAATGTCACATTGAGTCTGTACCAGTATCGCCTGTATATAGCCTCGCTATTTTTATTTACTGCTGCTCTTTATTTACAGACTTTTCAAAAAAAAATCTTAACTGCATTGTGGGTTAAGGGCTTGTAAGTAAGAATTTCACTAAGGTTGCATTTGGCGCATGTGACAAAAAAATTGACTTGATTTGAGCCACGCTTGCCTACTTTTCTTTTTCTTCCACCCAGTAGCTGGACTCCGCTCTGGTCTGGTGGAAGTGTAGCAGCCGACTCTCCATAGCGGACTGAAACTGGCACCGACTGAGAGGGCTGCTTCGCTTCTTGCTCTTTGGAAACTTTGCAGTATTGTGTTTTTTTTATGCATTTCTTACATTGTTAGCCCAGATTGTTTGGGGTTATTACATACAGCCGGGAATAACTATTGGATATCAGAGCGGCGGTAACTCACCAACGCTACCAGCATCACGATCACGCGGACTGGGATATGTTCTGGGTTCCGCTTCAGAGAATGACATTGACGAATACACTAATTCAGTGACTGAGTTTATCAGGAAGTGTACAGGATTTGTTGTACCCACTGTGACTTAAAACCTACCCTCACCAGAAACCGTGGAGAGACGGCACCATTCGCGTAAAACACCGCATTTATCCATGGTAAGGTGACTGAGAATATTTTTTTATTTTATCTTTATTTAAGGAAAGGTGTGTTTTTTGAGAGAGATGGATGGAAATGGACCAAACTCATTTACATGCCTACTTTGGGGTTCTTATCCTTGCTGGTGTTTTCAGATCCAATAGGGAATCCACAGAATCCCTGTGGGATGCAGAAACTGGGAGAGTTTTTCTGTGCAACAATGTCTCGAGAAAACTTCCACATTATTTACAGGATTATCCAATTCGAATAACCAAGACACCAGACCAGTTCGGCGGCAGAGAGACAAGCTAGCTGCAATAAGGTCAGTGTGGGACAAGTGGGTGGACCGCCTTCCCCTGTATTACAACCCTGGATCCAATGTTACTGTTGATGAGCATCTGATCGTTTAGGGGAAGTACATACCGTTTAAACCCGCAAAATATGGAATCAAGATCTGGGCTGCCCGTGATGCTGCTTCATCATATGTATATGGGGAAGCCATATGGAGGAGCCCCTGAGAAGAATCAAGGGATGTGGGTTGTCCTGGATGAGACACAGGGACTCCGTGGCCACATCACATGCAATAACTTTTTACCTTGCACAAGCTGGGACAGGAGCTCCGAGAAGACAATTTAGACAAGCTGGTGACTGGCTACAGCTGCAAAAGAAGACTCCTATGCTAGCCACTTGTGATATTCTTCAACGTCTTGGACATCTCGGAGTACAACGCGTTCGTCATCTGGATGATGTTGAACCCAGATTGGAACAGAGGGAATCTCCAGAGGAGACGGTTCTTTCTCGAGGAGCTGGGCAAGGCATTGGTAAGACCTCAAATCCAGGAGGCAACATATCCCAAGGACCCCAGCTTCTGCAGCCATTGTGAGGATGCTGGTGCCCCATCCGACCAACCCACAGAACCAACAACTCCAGAAGTGTGAGTGTTGCATGTGTGTGTCTGACTCTCCTACCTTGGCCTGCTGTAACTATATATGTGAGTGAGAAATTCGTCAAATTCCTGAAGTGTATTCATCATTCTAGATTGCAGTCTGGAGCAACAAGAAGAAGTGCTGTGACATATGTGGGTGTGAGGACCCAAGAAGGACTGGAAGACACTGTACACATGCATCATATTGCAAGATATACATTTGCCTAACACAGTAAAACTGTCTTCATGTGCTGTGGAGACTGGCCACAATTTGTGTTCAATCGGGCTGTAACGCTCCGGGTGTCGTGGGTGTGGAGTCAGACGCAGGAAACAGAGTGCGATGCTGTGCTCTTTAATGCACAAAACACAACACAGGGTGCCCACAACCAAAATGCACGACCAGGAACAAACACGTTCCTCTACTACAAAACAGAAGGTCACAATAGTGAATCCCGCACAAAGAACCAGGCGGGCCGGCTGACTAATAAAGCCTCACTAATTATACCCAACTCAAAACAGGTGTACTCAATAAACACATAAGGAGGGGGAGGAAAGAATCGGTGGCGCTCGGCGATGACCGCCGAGCGCCACCCGAACGGGAAGGGGAGCCACCTTCGGTCGGAGTCGTGACAGGGGCTCATTTATAATTTCCATAAAATAAAATTTGTCCTTCTAATTTCTTCAGTTCAAAGCCATAAACATCAATAGTGATGAAAGCCTGGTTTAATGTATATTTGTTCAAGATAAACATGATTTATTCTAACCATGGCTTGATTAACGAATAGCTCTTTTATTGATAAATGTGATCTAGCAGAGGTAAATGGCAAATATTAACCATGTATGCTGTCTATATTGCTTATAATTGATAAGTCAACATATATTTTTACATACATTGTTATGGTTGTATTGTTTTAAAAACCCAACAATGTTGTGGGTCCATCAGACCGGCAAACATTGGGTCAATAACAAGAACATGAGCACCCCACAAATGTTAAGAATGATGGAGGCCACTGTGTTCTTTGTGCTCTTCAATACTGCAGTAATTGTTTTGGTACCTTTCCCCAGATCTGTTCCTCTACAAAATCCTGTCTCGGCACTCTATGGACATTTCCTTCACCCTCATGGCTTGGTTTTTGCTCTGACATGCACTGTCAACTGTGAGACCTTAGACAGGTGTATGTGCTTTTCAAGTCATGTCCAATCAATAGGATTTACCACAAATGGACTGCAATCAAGTTGTAGAAACATCTCAAGGATGATCAATGGAAACAGGATGCACCTGAGCTCAATATCAAGTCTCATAGCAAAGGGTCTGAATACTTATGTAAATAAGGTATTTCTGTTTTATTTTGAATGAATTTGCTCAAATTGATAAACCCGTTTTTGGTTTGTTGTTATGGGGTATTGTCTGTAAATTGATGAAGAATGTTTTTTTAATACATTTTAGAATAAAGCTGTAATGTAACAATGTGGAAAAGGGAAGGAGTCTGAATACTTTTAACGAATGCACTGTGTCTTGCCATAATGTCTTGCATTAACGGATCATAGCCTTACTGGATGTAGAAATTGTCCTGGAGCCAAGGGGAGAGAGCATGGTGTGTGCGCCCCGTGTTTCGGTGCCCAGCTGAGGACAGCTTGACCGTCTTGGTCTAGAGCCAGTGTAAATGGTGGTGTGTGTGGGCCAGGACAGACAGACCGAGAGAGAGAGACTGACCATAATAAGATGTGGCAGAGGGGGTAATATATTATCCAGACCCGTCTAAGGGATAAGTCTTAACACTGACGACTAGTAATGTTACGTTTGATACCGGAGCTCCGAAGCAAGCGTTGGAAACGATAAGCTGCTATCTTCGAAGCAGTGCCAATGCGTGTATCATTTATCAGAAGTGATACGAATGCCCACATCCTTGTACACACACATTTTACATTAACATTTAGCATTTAGCAGACGCCCATCCAGAGCGACTTACAGTTAGTGCATTAATTCACTTTAAGATAGCCAGGTGGGACAATCAAATATGCTTGCTAAAAAGCATCCTTCCTTCATGACCTGAACTCTGTAAATTGGTATAGAACCAGCTTGATCCCCTCTCTTGAAAATCCTTGGACCTTCTGTTTTTACATTTCAGTGTTTTTTCAAGCATGTCCCCATACAGAAAAGGAGAATTAAAACTGGTTCAGCCCCTGGTTCGGCCGTGATCTGGCAGAGTTACTCCACCTCAAGAAGACCATTTGGGGAAAGGCACTCAAATATTCAGGCTGACTTGCTGTCGTTCAGGCAAATGATAAATGAATGCCACACAGGCTATTTGGAAGGCCAAAGTTAGTTGCTTTATTAGGGAGCAGTTCTCTCTCTATGGGTCTAACTCCAAGAAGTTCGGAAAAATGTTGAAAGACCTGGAGAATAAAACCTCCTCACAGCTGTCCGTATCCCTTAATGTTGATTATGTGTTTTTTACTGGCAAGGAATGTGTGACTGAGCTCTTAAATCACCACTTCATTAAGTCAGCATTCCTCTTTGACTCAGGCATGCCTCCCCATGTCCAACATTTCCTCAACTCCCAGCCCTTCAAATGTGACTTTCCCTCTTTTCCCCCAATCCCCGCTACAGTTTCTCCCTGCAGGCAGTCACTGAGTCTGAGGTGCTAAAGGAGCTCCTTAAACTTGACCCCCAAAAATCATCTGGGTCAGATGGTTTAGATCCTTTGTTCTTTAAGGTTGCAGCTCCTATCATGGCCTAGCCTGCCTCTCCACTCTGGGGAGGTTCCCATTCTCCCTTTATTTAAAATTAGTGCAGTTCAGAATGATTTTCTGGATGGTGTCTGGGATGAACAGTTCAAAAGAAGACTTTATGTCCTGCACATGAGTAACCATCATCCGTGTTGGCCCTGGTTGCATCCTTATCACATTGGCAGCCATGCCATGCCAGGCTCATTCCTTTGGCAAGAAGACCATTCAATAAAAAAAATGATATCCAATTTTCTCCTCCTTCAGGCTGCTAATGAGCTGGTTGCTGATGGGCTGGCCCTGGGGTTGGATGCTGAGGGACTGGTCCTGGGGCTGGCTGAGGGTCAATCTCATCCTCCTCTTCCATCTCACTGTCAGACTCCGAATTGACAGACATGATCCTCATCGTTGTAAAATTCTTAAGCTTCCAAAGTTTACAATATCGAAATAATGTTTTGGAATAACATGTTGAAAAAGCAGGCCCAGGGAGGAGGAAGACAAAGTAAACCTTTTTTTCATTTTTACCTACACACACACTTTTATTACCTTCTGGTCCAGTGGACCCGAACACCACATATGTAATATAATTATGTCGGGGGGTGCACAGTGTGCACTCAATTCTATGAATTGTTCTTCAAAGAAAATTAGCTAAGGCCAATGATTCTCAGGTTGAATTTTTTTAAATAATTTCTTTTCAGTAAACATTGAAACGACATCCTGCTTGGAGTTTGCCAAAAGGCACGTAAAATATTCTCTGGTCTTGGAATAAACCAAGATTGAACTCTTTGGCCTGAATGCCCAGTCTGGAGGAAACCTGGCACCATCCCTATGGTGAAGCATGGGGGTGGCAGCATCATGGTGTGGGGATGATTTTCAGCGGCAGGGACTGGGAGACTAGTCTGGATCAAGGGAAAAATGAACGGAGCAAATTACAGAGAGATCAGACTGGGCGAAGGTTCACCTTCCAACAGGACAACGACCCTAAGCACACATCCAAGACAATGCAAGAGTAGCTCCAGGATAAGTCTCTGAATGTCCACTAGTGGCCCAACCAGCGCCCAGAGTTGAATTTTTGGACAGACCTGGAAATAGCTGTGCTGTGATGCTACCCATCCAACCTGACAGAGCTTTAAAGGATCTGCCGAGAATAATTTAAGAAAAACTCTGCAAATGTGCCAAATTTGAGAAAAACTCATTTGTATCGTCATACCCAAGAAGACTCAAATCAAATTGTATTTGTCACATGCGCAGAATACAACAGGTGTAGACCCTACCGTGAAATGCTTACTTACAAGCCCTTCTTCAACAATGCAGTTCAATATATAGTTAAATGTTTACTAAATAATCAAAAGTTTAAAAATGTAACAAGAAAATTACATGAATAATGAGGCTATATACAGGGGGTACCGGTACCGAGATAATGTGCGGGGTACAGGTTAGTCGAGGTAATTTGTAAAGTGACTATGCATAAACAGCGAGTAGCAGCATTGTAAAATCAAAGGGGTGTGGTCAATGTAAATAGTCCGGATGGGCTTTTCATTAATTGTTCAGCAGTATAATGGCTTGGAGGTAGAAGCTGTTAAGGAGCCTTTTGGTTCTAGACTTGGCGCTCTGGTACCACTTGCCGTGCGGTTGCAGAGAGAACAGTCTATGACTTGGGTGAGTGGAGTCTTTGACAATTTTTTGGTCTTTCCTCTGACACCGCCTAGTATATAGGTCCTTATAGGTCTTGAAGCTTGGCCCCAGTGATGTACTGGTCTGTACGCACTACCCTCTGTAGTGCCTTATGAGCAGTTGCCATACCAGGCGGTGATGCAACCGGTCAGGATGCTCTCGATGGTGCTCCCATGTCTCCTGAGGGGGAAAAGGTGTTGTTGTGCCCTCTTCACAACTGTCTTGGTGTGTTTGGACTCAAGGCTGTAAACACTGCCAAAGGTGCTTCAACAAAGTGCTGAGTAAAGGGTCTGAATACTTATGTAAATTATGTATTTGCTTTGAAATTATGAGGTATTGTGTGTAGATTGATGAGGATTTTTTTTTGTTGAATAAGGCTGTAACTTAACAAAATGTGTAAAAAGTAAATTATTCTGAATACCTTCCGAATGCACTGTGGTGTGACAACAGTGAACAACAATGAGAATGACCGAAACAGTTCTGTCTGGTGCAGACACAAAAAAACAGAAAACAACTACCCACAAACACAGGTGGGAACAGGCTACCTAAGTATGGTTCTCAATCAGAGACAACGATTGACAGCTGCCTCTTATTGGGAACCATACCGGGCCAAACACATAGCAATACAACACACAGAACAAAACATAGAATGAAAAACATAGAATGCCCACCCCAACTCACACCCTGACCAAACCAAAATAGAGACATAAAAAAGGAACTCAGGTCAGGACGTGACACAGCTCTGCAGCAAGAAACCTTATTTATTTCATATTGCAGTACACCTACTTTCATTCGGTATCAAATAATGACAGTATAATATCGTAAAATGTATTGTATTATACTTTTTAAAAATGTAACACTACCTGAATGAATGAATGGAATAATTAATTTAATTAATTGAAGGGATGGGTTTGGATTTCACAGTAATTACAAGGGATTGGTGCAAGCAGGTTGGATGCTATGTGAAGTGTTTACACATGACATCATATTCATTCCCATTTCCTGGGACTTCTAGAACAATTGAAAACCTCTACAGGATTCGTGTCCCTAAACCAGGACAGTTGTTGCTCAATATGCGATAATATGACTAGAATGACATTGTAAACAACAGCTTTCCGGGACAAAAGACATGTCTTATATGGCCAGAAGGCTTAAATTCAGGTTAATCTAACCACGTTGTCCAATTTACAGTAACTATTACAGTGAAAAAATGCCATGCTATTGTTTGAGGATAGTGCACAACAACAAATCACTTTAATCACAGCAACTGATTTGAACATTCACCTCTGAAGGTAAATAATGTACTTACTGTAACGAGTGTGCTGAGTGTCGTGAAGCAATACAACACACAGAACAAAACATAGAATGAAAAACATAGAATGCCCACCCCAACTCACACCCTGACCAAACCAAAATAGAGACATAAAAAAGGAACTCAGGTCAGGACGTGACACAGCTCTGCAGCAAGAAACCTTATTTATTTCATATTGCAGTACATTACTACAATGCAGTAATATCTAACGAGTAATCTAATAAACTCACAACAACTACCTTATACACACAAATGTGAGGGCTGAATAAGAATATAAGAATATATAAATATATGGATGAATGATGGCTGTGCGGCATAGGCAAGACGCAGTAAATGGTATGGCAATGTAGGATATGTAAACATTATTAAAGTGGTGTTATTTAAGGTGACTAGTGATCCATTTGTTAAAGTGGCTAATGATTTCAAGTCTGTATGTAGGCAGCAACCTCTCTGTGTTAGTGATGGCTGTTTAACAGTCTGATGGCCTTGAGATAGAAGCTGCTTTTCAGTCTCAGTCCCAACTTTGATGCACCTGTACTGACCTCGCTTTCTGGATGGTAGCGGGGTGAACAGGCAGTGGCTTGGGTTGTTGTTGTCATTAATGTTCTTTTTGGCCTTCCAGTGACATTGGGTTCTGCAGGTGTCCTGGAGGGCAGGTAGTGTGCCCCCGGTGACTTACTGTGCAGACCGCACCACCCTCTGGAGAGCCCTGCAATTGTGGGCGGTGCAGTTGCCAAACCAGGCAGTGATACAGCCAGACATGATGCTCTCAAGTTTGTGTGGGTTTTAGGAGACAAGCCAAATTTCATCAGCCTCCTGAAGCTGAAGAGGCTCTGTTGCACCTTCTTCACCACACTGTCTGTGTGGGTGGACCATTTCAGTTTGCCTGTGATGTGAAAGCAGAGGAACTTAACTTTCCACCTTCTCCAATGCTGTTCCGTCGTTGTAGATAGGGGGGTGCTCCCTCTGCTGTTTCCTGAAGTCCACGATCACCTACCTTGCTTTGTTGATGATGAGTGAGAGGTTGTTTTCCTGAAACCATACTCCGAGTGCCCTCAACTCTTCCATGAGGTCTGTCTCGTCGTTGTTGGTAATCAAGCCTACAACTGTTGTGTCGTCTGCAAACTTAATGATTGAGTTGGCGGCATGCATGGCCACGCAGTCATGGATGAACAAGGAGTACAGGAGGGGGCTGAGCACGCACCCATGTGGGGCCCCAGTGTTGAGGATCAGCAAAGTGGAAATGTTTCCAAACTTTGTGCCCGTCAGGAAGTCCAGGATCCAATTTCACAGGGCAAGGTTGAGACCAAGGGCTTCAAGCTTAATGATGAGCTTGGAGGGTACTATGGTGTTGAATCTTGAGTCCACAGTCCTTGGTAGCGGACCACGTTGATGGCACTGTATTGTCCTCAGAGGGCAAATAAGGTGTATAGTTTGTCTGGAAGCAAGACGTCGGTGTCCGTGACGCGGTTTGTTGTTCTTTTGTAGTCTGTGATTGTCAGTAGACCCTGCCACATACGTCTCGTGTCTGAGCTGTTGAATTGCGATTCCACTTTTTATATATACTGACATTATGCTTGTTTGATTGCCTTGCAGAGGGTTTGATTGCCTTGCGGAGGGTTAACCCTCTCCACAACTTTGTCCCTGACCTGTTTGGAGAGCTCCTTGGTCTTCATGGTGCCACTTGCTTGGTGGTTCCCCTTGCTTAGTCGTGTTGCAGACTCTGGGGCCTTTCACAACAGGTGTATATATACTGAGATCATGTGACACTTAGATTGCACACAGGTGGACTTTACTTATCAAATTATGTGACTTCTGAAGGTAATTGGTTGCACCAGGTATCATGTAGGGGCTTCATAGCAAAGGGGATGAATACATATGCATGCACCACTTTTTTCAGTTTTTCTTTTATTTTTATTTCACTTCAATAATTTTGACTATTTTGTGTATGTCCATTACATGACATCCAGAAAAAAATCTATTTAAATTACAGGTTGTGATGTAACAAAACAGGAAAAATGCCAAGCGGGATGAATTATTTTGCAAGGCACTGTACATCCTAAGTCTCGGTCTCTGCTCATCATCTGGTTCCACAGAATCTGCATTTTCTTCAGTTGGTTCTTAGTGCCTCTGAATCCTGCATGTGGAGAGTATGGAAAGCTTTTTCCCCTGCTGCCACAAGAAAATAACTATTATTGGAGTCTGTCTACTTTGTGTGCAATCCTACCCGCATTTTCATTGACCCATGGGAAGTGAAAAAACAAAAGACGTTGAACTTGTTATTAAAGGTCTGCTTTCAGAGAAACTGTCTGCATTTTGAACAGATAAACTCAATACTTTGTTTAATTTCAATAAAAAGCACAAGTGTTTCTATTTTCAAATCAGTCCTGTGCGCTCACGGACATTAAGCACCCAGAGAAATCCATCTGACCCTGGCTTAATGGAATGTGGGATGGATGAGGATTTCAAACCCACATCCACACATTCTCAATTGCGAAAAATACATTTTAAGGGGGCCATGGTTGCATACAACAAGTCTTGCAATACATTAGAACTGCATCACAAGGACTAATACCTGTCGGCGTTAAAGTGCTACCAAAATTTCCCCAACTTAGTTTTAGTAGATTGGGATAGAAATCCCTCCACATTTCAAAGGGCCAGCCCTATTCTTGTCTGGAGCTCAAAGAGAAGGAATCAGTAGGCTAGATTGTAGGGTGCCCTGAGGATTAGAGCCCCACACTGCAGTGTCAAAGCGGTTCGCTCATCCCTGGCCCGGTCTGTGGCAGCATGTACTTCCCATCGGTGAATAATATATATTTTTTCTGGAATCATAAAAGTGCTTTACGTTTTATGATTACCCCGAAACAGCTGTTTTTCACCTTGTACAATTACAGCAATTTATTCTGACACTAACACATCATACTTTATGCTGCTTCCCTTGTCCTGCATTCTCTGCCCTTGTTGCTGTCACAGTTTCTAGATGAATTTCAACGGTGCAATGTCTCTTTCTCACTCTGTTCCACCTAACCTCTCTATTTGTCACTCACTTTTTTCAACTTGCATTCAAATTCCTCCACCCCTCTTTCCTCTGCATCTTTCTGTCTGCCTGTCTCTCTATTAATCTCTCCCTCCCTCTCGCTTCCGTCCTTTCTTTCTCTGTGTCTCTTACAGAATTGTTTGGGATGCTACTCTGACTCCTGGTGGGTAGAACAGTACAAAGTCTGAGATGTAGAAATGAAACATTTGAGCCTCAGATAAAGACACTGATGGAAAAAACAACCACCTGTCTTTGAATGAGAGATCTCTTGTCAACTTTGGATCCATTACAGTGGCGGGCAAAAGTCATTTTTTCTCTCCTCCTAGCAAGCCTCATTGAATATGTGGTCTACTTTTTGTCTTCCCAGACGGTTATGTAAGCCAAAGACTTTCATCCACCACACCCCCTCTCTTTTTGCATTCACACTCTCCCTCTCTCATCTTTACTATCTCTAATTGCGTATTCCGCCCCGCTGAGTTTGAAAGGATAAGAAGAAACACAGAGGGAACATTTGCAAGGGAACAGTGTCTTAGTTCTTCACAGCCAAACGACTAGTTTAGCTGATCACCTTTGGCGAAGCACTGAGGAGAAGCGTTTTTGTGGAGTGAACAAATGAATGCTTGAAAAACCAGACGTGAAGCGAATGTAGGGTAGGAGTTGTCCTTCTTAATGTGCCCTACTTATCAAAGCAAATCTGGAGAAAATACTAATACTGTGTTCTCCCTGTCCAAAGTGTTACCTCAGAGTAGGTTTTGTATCATGGGCACTTTGAAAGGGGACACCACCGGTGTTGTCTAATATCTTCCCTGCTAGTGAATGACCGGCAGACTTTCATTTGCTCACCTCTGTGGTGGACCCTTTTAGGTATCAAAGACATGAAAAAGAAAACAAAGTACACTGAACTACACATCATTGGTAGTACTGTATGTCTGGCGCCTATGATGTCCATTTTGAAAGTCCTGCTAAGATTGAGACCGCAGTGGGAGGCAGGGGTGCCGAGGGTGCTGCAGCACAAATATAGTGCACTGGGCCTGTACTAGTCCTGTATTAGCGGACCGATATAGCCGTCTGTAGTGTACATTTATAGTCAGCATCGTCATTCAAAATGTATTTTTGGTGTCAGGGAAAATGTATGGAGAAAAAGTATTATTTTCTTTAGGAATGTGGTGAAGTAAAATATAAAATATATAAATAGTAAAGTACAGATACCACAAAAAACTAGTATTTTACTTAAGTACTATACACCACTGTATTTGTGTGAAATGTTGAAATGTTCAATTGTAAGCATGTGCATTAGGATTAATTATTTATTTGCGTACAGGATGGCTTGTGTGTTTGTAATATCTAATAATATATGCCATTAAGCAAACACCTTTTATCCGAACCGACTGTGTACATACATTTTACGTATGGGTGGTCCCGGGAATCGATCCCACTACCCTGGCATTAGAAGCACCATGCTCTACCAACTGAGTATGTATTTACTTATTTTTTCATTCATAGCTCAAGAGCACTCTTATTCGGCTCTTCTTGACGCATCAATGGAATGTTAAACCATATTTATACAGTTAAAACAATTGGCGAGCTAAACCCCCTGCCATATTTTGTTAGCATAGCCCTTTGATATTTGCCATTCAAGCTTTCACACATGGAATGGGCTCACATGCTCCTCCTGGCTGCCTGACGACAATGTCAAAGCCCCATCTTGTTCTATCCCATTAGCCCGCTCAGCCTGAGCAAATATATTGCGGTTTTTCACCTGCAAATAAGGAAGTGGGGAATTAGATTTCTGCTCCTATCGTGTCGTCTCCCCTCACCCCCTTCTTGACTGCAGGGGCAGTCTGGTGCTCTAATTCTAAAAGTAATCTTTGGTCAACAGGGAAACCGAGAGGAGGCTCAGGGGATGTTGGCTGGCCATTTTCCCCAGCCTGGTCTTATACAGTAGACGAGACATAATATAGTATGTCGGGACACTCAAATTAGTATGATATGTTAAATTTGGTATACATAAGAATGAAGGTCAAAAACAGAAGTAGGGTGTTTGGTCGGAGTGGATGGATAGTATATAACACGAATTTCTAACACCACAAAGGTTGCATGTTTGAATCTCATCATGGACAACAGCATTTTAGCTAATTAGCAAACACTTACAACTTTGCAACTACTTAGCATGTTATCTAACCTTTCCCTAACCTTAACCCCTAACCCTAGTTAGAGTTAGCCACTAATGTTAGTGACAACAAATTGGAATTCGTAAACATACTGCATATGTTTTGAGAATTCAGAACATATCATGCAAATTGTAATTCGTAACATATCATACTAATTGGAGTATCTTGGATATACATTTGCTATGTTATGTCTACCCCTGAGTCCAGGTTGTTTTCCCGCAACTCCTCTCTAGCAAGCGCCTTACAAACAAGGTTTCCAGCTGTCCAGAGGGACTTATCATCCCTGGTTTGTTGGCACACTCCAGATATGTAAATTAACTCCTCTCAGCCGTCCAATCAGGTGTTACTGGCTGTTGGAGTGGCACCCGTGTCACCTGGGACCAGGGAGGGTTGCCAGATAGGGATGAGTGAAGGTCCTCCTGAAACAAGAGGCTGCTCTCTTGACTCCTATAGACCCAGGTGGAGTGGTACTGTTGGCCAGGTGGTGAGGGATTTATAAGGAGCCAAGAATGCTGATGATTATGTGTAGTTGGCCATGTATTTGGCCTGAGTGGATTTCTCAATGATGGCTGGGCAGTTCTTTCTGGTTTGGAAGTTCACTGACCATGCCATCCATGTGCAAGAGGAATTGGCTGTGAAAATGCACACAATACAATTTAGATACACCCCCGTTCAAAAGTTTGGGTTCACACAGAAATGTCCTTGATTTTGAAAGAAAAGCACATTTTTTGTCCATTGGAATTACATCACATTGATCAGAAATAGTGTAGACGTTGTAAATGACTGATAGCTGGAAACGGCTGATTTTTTATGTAATATCGACAGAGGCCCGTTATCAGTAACCATCACTACTGTGTTACAATTGCACGTTGTGTTAGCTAATCCAAGTTTATCATTTGAAAAGGCTAATTGATCATTAGAAAACCCTTTTGCAATTATGTTACCACAGCTGAAAACTGTTCTGATTTAAAGAAGCAAAAAAATGGCCTTCTTTAAACTAATTGAGTATCTGGAGCATCAGCATTTGCGTGTTCGATTACAGACTCAAAATGGCCAGAAACAAAGACCTTTCTTCTGAAACTTGTCAGTTTATTCTTGTTCTGAGAAATTGCTGAAACTGAAGGTCTCGTACAACGCTGTGTACTACTTCTGCCGTTTCCAGCTACAATAGTCATTTACAACATTTAAAAACATGCACACAATACAATTTAGATACACCCCCGTTCAAAAGTTTGGGTTCACACAGAAATGTCCTTGATTTTGAAAGAAAAGCACATTTTTTGTCCATTGGAATTACATCACATTGATCAGAAATAGTGTAGACGTTGTAAATGACTGATAGCTGGAAACGGCTGATTTTTTATGTAATATCGACAGAGGCCCGTTATCAGTAACCATCACTACTGTGTTACAATTGCACGTTGTGTTAGCTAATCCAAGTTTATCATTTGAAAAGGCTAATTGATCATTAGAAAACCCTTTTGCAATTATGTTACCACAGCTGAAAACTGTTCTGATTTAAAGAAGCAAAAAAATGGCCTTCTTTAAACTAATTGAGTATCTGGAGCATCAGCATTTGCGTGTTCGATTACAGACTCAAAATGGCCAGAAACAAAGACCTTTCTTCTGAAACTTGTCAGTTTATTCTTGTTCTGAGAAATTGCTGAAACTGAAGGTCTCGTACAACGCTGTGTACTACTTCTGCCGTTTCCAGCTACAATAGTCATTTACAACATTTAAAAACATGCACACAATACAATTTAGATACACCCCCGTTCAAAAGTTTGGGTTCACACAGAAATGTCCTTGATTTTGAAAGAAAAGCACATTTTTTGTCCATTGGAATTACATCACATTGATCAGAAATAGTGTAGACGTTGTAAATGACTGATAGCTGGAAACGGCTGATTTTTTATGTAATATCGACAGAGGCCCGTTATCAGTAACCATCACTACTGTGTTACAATTGCACGTTGTGTTAGCTAATCCAAGTTTATCATTTGAAAAGGCTAATTGATCATTAGAAAACCCTTTTGCAATTATGTTACCACAGCTGAAAACTGTTCTGATTTAAAGAAGCAAAAAAATGGCCTTCTTTAAACTAATTGAGTATCTGGAGCATCAGCATTTGCGTGTTCGATTACAGACTCAAAATGGCCAGAAACAAAGACCTTTCTTCTGAAACTTGTCAGTTTATTCTTGTTCTGAGAAATTGCTGAAACTGAAGGTCTCGTACAACGCTGTGTACTACTTCTGCCGTTTCCAGCTACAATAGTCATTTACAACATTTAAAAACAATAGTCAGCTACAATAGTCATTTACAACAATACATTGTATTTTTTATTTATTTTAATGGATTTTCTAAGTGACCCCCTTACAGTAGTGTATGTGTATGCAGTTTATATAAGTGGGTAAGAGTACATATGTGTGTGTGTGTGTGTGTGTGTGTGTGTGTGTGTGTGTGTGTGTGTGTGTGTGTGTGTGTGTGTGTGTGTGTGTGTGTGTGTGTGTGTGTGTGTGTGTGTGTGTGTGTGTGTGTGTGTGTGAAAATGTCAGCACCTGTACTATAATCATATGCAGGATGACACAGTTACACAATATACTGGCACCTTTTAAAAATATTTATTTCACCTTTATTTAACCAGGTAGGCCAGTTGAGAAAAAGTTCTTATTTACAACTGCGACCTGGCCAAGATTAAACAAAGCAGTGTGACAAAAACAAACAACACAGAGTTGCACATGAACAAATGTACAGTCAATAACACAATAGAAAAATATATGTACAATGTGTGCAAATGTAGAAGAGTAGTGAGGAAAGGCAATAAATAGGCCATAGAAGTGAAATAATTACAATTTAGCATTAACACTGGAATGATAGATGTGCAGATTAGGATGTGCAAGTAGAGATACTGGGGTGCAAAAGAGCAAGAAGATAAGTAACAGTATGGGGATGAGGTAGTTGGTTGTGCTGTTTACAGATTGGCTGTGTACAGTGATCGGTAAGCTGCTCTGGCAGCTGATGCTTAAAGTTAGAGAGGGAGACTCCAGTGTCAGTGATTTTTGCAATTCGTTCCAGTCATTGGCAGCAGAGAAATGGAAGGAAAGGCAGCCAAATCAGTGTTGGCTTTGGATGACCAGTAAAATATACCTGCTGGAGGGCGTGCTACAGTGACCAGAAAGCTGAGATAAGGCGGGGCTTTACCTAGCAAAGACTTATAGATGACCTGGAGCCAGTGGGTTTGGCGACGAATATGTATTCATGGCCAGCCAACGAGAGCATACAGGTCGCAGTTGTGGGTAGTATATGGGGCTTTGGTTACAAAACGGATGGCACTGTGATAGACTACATTCAGTTTGCTGAATAGAGTGTTGGAGGCTATTTTGTAAATGACATCGCCGAAGTCAAGGATCGGTAGGATAGTCAGTTTTACGAGGGTATGTTTGGCAGCATGAGTGAAGGAGGCTTTGTGAAATAGGAAGCCAATTCTAGATTTAATTTTGGATTGGAGATGCTTAATGTGAGTCTGGAGGGAGAGTTTACAGTCTAACCAGCCACCTAGTTATTTGTAGATGTTCACATATTCTAGGTCAGAACCTAGAATATGCTATTTGGGTGGGAGGGTGTGGGCAGCAATCGGTTGAAGAGCATGCACTTAGTTTTACTAGTATTTAAAAGCAGTTGGAGGCCACAGGAGTGTTGTATGGCGTTGAAGCTCGTTTGAAGGTTTGTTAGCACAGTGTCCAAAGAAGGGCCAGATGTGTACAGAATGGTGTCGTCTGCGTAGAGGTGGATCAGAGAATCACTAGCAGCAAGAGCGACATCATTGATGTATACAGAGAAAAGAGTCGGCCCGAGAATTGAACCCTGTGGTACCCCCATAGAGACTGCCAGAGGTCCGGACAACATACCCTCTGATTTGACACACTGAACTCTATCTGAGAAGTAGTTGGTGAACCAGGCGAGGCAGTCATTTGAGAAGCCAAGGCAATTGAGTCTGCCGATAAGAATGCGGTGATTGACAGAGTCGAATGCCTTTGCCAGGTTGACGAAGACGGCTGTTATGATATTGTTTAGGACCTTGATCGTGGCTGAGGTGCACCCATGACCAGCTCGAAAACCAGATTGCATAGGGTAGAAGGTACGGTGGGATTCAAAATGGTCGGTGAGCTGTTTGTTAACTTGGCTTTCGAAGATTTTAGAAAGGCAGGGCAGGATGGATATAGGTCTATAAAAGTTTGGGTCTAGAGTGTCTCCCCCTATGAAGAGGGGGATGACCGCGGCAGCTTTCCAATCTTTGGAGATCTCAGACGATACGAAAGAGAGGTTGAACAGTCTAGTAATAGGGCTTGCAACAATTTTGGCGGTTATTTTTAGAAAGATAGGGTCCAGTTTGTCTAGCCCAGCTGATTTGTAGGGATCCAGATTTTGCAGCTCTTTCAGAACATCAGATGTCTGGTTTTGGGTGACGGGGAAGCAGGGGTGGGGGGCTTGGGCAAGTTTCTGCAGGGGGTGCTGAGATGTTGGCCGGGGTAGGGGTAGCCAGGTGGAAAGCATGGCCAGCCATGGAAAAATGCTTATTGTGTCACGAACCTTGCCGAAGACGGTGCCTCTTCCTGTTCGGGCGGTGCTCGGCGGTCGTCGTCGCCGGCCTATTAGCTGCCATCGATTTCCTTTCCGTTTGTTTTTGGTTATTGGGTAATTGGGTACACCTGTTTTGTATTAGGGTTTGTTTGTAGGGTATTTAAGGGCACTAGGCCCGCTGGGTATTTGTGCGGGCTTGTTTGTGTTACTCTGTGTTTGATGGTGTGAGTTTTTCGTACATTTATTCTCCGGACTATTTTGTCCACGTTTTAGATTTACGATCTCTTACAGACCAGGTTCCCTCAACACTAAGGCCGACGCGCTGTCCCGTCTCTATGACACCGAGGACCGGGCCATCGAACCCACTCCCATCCTTCCAGCCTCTCGGCTGGTGGCCCCAGTGGTATGGGAGGTGGACGCGGACATCGAGCGAGCGTTGAGGGTTGAACCTGCGCCTACACAGTGTCCGACTGGTAGAAGTTACGTACCGCTTGGTGTCCGTGATAAGTTGATTCGGTGGGCCCACACACTACCGTCTGCGGGTCATCCGGGGATTGATAGGACAGTGCGGGGTCTTAGGGGGAAATACTGGTGGCCCACCTTAGCTAGGGATGTGAGGCTCTATGTCTCTTCCTGTTCGGTATGCGCCCAGAGTAAGGCTCCTAGGCACCTTCCTAGAGGGAAGTTACAGCCCCTCCCGGTTCCACAACGGCCATGGTCCCATCTCTCGGTAGATTTCCTTACTGATCTTCCCCCATCTCAGGGGAACACTACCGTTCTGGTCGTTGTGGATCGGTTCTCTAAGTCCTGCCGTCTCCTCCCATTGCCTGGTCTTCCTACGGCCCTACAGACTGCAGAGGCTCTATTTACCCACGTCTTCCGGCACTATGGGGTTCCAGAGGATATCGTCTCCGATCGGGGTCCCCAGTTCACGTCTCGGGTTTGGAAGGCGTTTATGGAGCGTCTGGGGATCTCGGTCAGCCTTACCTCTGGTTATCACCCCGAAAGTAATGGGCAGGTGGAGAGAGTAAACCAGGAAGTGGGCAGGTTTCTGAGGTCGTATTGCAGGGACCGGCCAGGAGAATGGGCGAGGTACGTCCCGTGGGCAGAGTTAGCCCAGAACTCTCTTCGGCATTCGTCCACGAATATGTCGCCATTCGAATGCGTACTGGGCTACCAGCCGGTCCTGGCTCCGTGGCATCAGAGTCAGACCGAGGCTCCTGCGGTGGAGGAGTGGGTACAGCGCTCTAGAGAGACCTGGCGGGCAGTCCAGGATTCTCTCAGGCAGGCCAGTGAACGGCAGAAGAGAGACGCTGACCGCCACCGCAGCGAGGCCCCGGTGTTCGCACCAGGGGACAGGGTCTGGCTCTCGACCCGAAACCTGCCCCTCCGCCTGCTCTGCCGGAAGCTGGGGCCGCAGTGTGTGGGGCCATTTAAAGTCCTGAGGAGGATAAACGAGGTGTGTTATAGATTGCAACTTCCCTCTTATTATCGTATTAACCCCTCGTTTCATGTGTCTCTCCTCAGGCCGGTGGTAGCTGGTCCCCTACAAGACAGTGAGGTACCGGAGGTCCCTCCACCCCCTCTGGACATCGAGGGGTCCCCGGCGTACAGAGTACGAGCTATTCTGGACTCGAGACGCCGGGTGAGGGGCCTGCAGTACCTCGTGGACTGGGAGGGGTACGGTCCGGAGGAGAGGTGCTGGGTACCGGGGAGGGACATTTTAGATCCTTCCCTCTTGAGGGATTTCCATCGCCTCCACCCGGATCGCCCTGCGCCTCGTCCTCCGGGTCGTCCTCGAGGCCGGGGTCGGCGCGCTGCGGGAGCCGTGCGTCAGGGGGGGGGTACTGTCACGAACCTTGCTGAAGACGGTGCCTCTTCCTGTTCGGGCGGTGCTCGGCGGTCGTCGTCGCCGGCCTATTAGCTGCCATCGATTTCCTTTCCGTTTGTTTTTGGTTATTGGGTAATTGGGTACACCTGTTTTGTATTAGGGTTTGTTTGTAGGGTATTTAAGGGCACTAGGCCCGCTGGGTATTTGTGCGGGCTTGTTTGTGTTACTCTGTGTTTGATGGTGTGAGTTATTCGTACATTTATTCTCCGGACTATTTTGTCCTGTTGTTTGGACAGGCAACCTATTATACACCTTGTGTGTTGGCGTGACTGTTTTGTTGCACTGGGGAATACATTTGAAGGAAAGACTGAACCCTGCTCTCTGCGCCTGATTCCACCCACCACCACTCCTAGTTGATCGTAACATATTGAAATGATCGATTATCGTAGATTTGTCCATGATAACGGTGTTTACTATCCTCAGTGCAGTGGGCAGCTGGGAGGAGGTGCTCTTATTCTCCATGGACTTTAGTGTCCCAAAACCTTTTGGGATTAGTGCTAGCCTCACTACACCATCTTCAGAAAATGACTGTATATGTACACCTGCTTACCAAATATGTTTTTTCCAACATTGGTAGCTAACCAGGAATATAGCACTGCCACTGACAAATGCCAGACTCGACTATTTACAAAGACGTACACTTTCAAATCATTACCAAACCCATAATTACAGCCCGTGGACCTTGATTGATAAGATAGACTTCCACCATGTAAATCAACTGTAAATGTCAACCACTTTCCTATTAATAATAACAGTTGGGTGACATTATCCTTGATATTTTCGTGTTCCACTTTTTGCTGGGGGAAACAAATTAAACAGATGGTTGGTGCAGTATATATACAAAAGTATGTGGACACCCCTTCAGATTAGTGGATCCCGCTATTTCAGCCACAGCCGTTGCTGACAGGTGTATAAAATTGGACACACAGCCATGCAACCTCTGTAGACAAACATTGGCAGTAGCATGGCCTTACTGAAGAGCTCAGTGACTTTCAACGTGGCACCGTCATAGGATGCTACCTTTCCAACAAGTAAGTTTGGAAAGGTGCTAGAGCTGCACCGGTCAACTGTAAGTTATGTTGTGAAGTGGAAATGTTTAGGAGCAACAACAGCTCAGCCGTGAAGTGGTAGGCCACACAAGGTCACAGAACGTGACCGCCGAGTGCTGAAGTGCGTAGCGTGTAAAAAATTATCTGTCCTCGGTTGCAACACTCACTACCGAGTTCCAAACTGCCCACTGCAATCAACGTCAGCACAATAACTGTTTGTATGGAGCTTCATGGAACGGGTTTCAATGGCAGAGCAGCCGTACACAAGCCTAAGATCATAAGACCATGTGCAATGCCAATTGTTGGTTGGAGTGATGTAAAGCTCGCCACCATTGGACTCTATGAAATGCATTCTCTGGGGTGATGAATCTAGCTTCACCATCTGGCAGTCCAACAGACTAATCTGGGTTTGGCGGATGCCAGGAGAACGCTGTCTGCCCCAATGCATAGTGCTAACTGTAAAGTTTGGTGGATGAGGAATAATGGTCTGGGACTGTTTTTCATGGTTCGGGCTAGGTCCCTTAGTTCCAATGAAGGGAAATCTTAACTTTACAGCATACAATGATATTCTAGACGATTCTGTGCTCCCAACGTTGTGGCAACAGTTTGGGGAAGGCCCTTTCCTGTTTCAGCATTATAATGCCCCTTTATAATGCCCCTGTGCACAAAGTGAGGACTATACAGAAATAGGTTGTTGAGAAGGGTGTCGGAGACCTTGACTGACCTGCACAGAGCCCTGACCTCAACCACATCGAACACATTTGGAATTAATTGGAACGCCAACTGTGAGCCAGGCTTAAATCGGCCAACATCAGTGCCCGACCTCACTAATGCTCGTGGCTGAATGGAAGCAAGTCCACGCAGCAATGTTCCAACATCTAGTGGAAAGCCTTCCCATAAGAGTGAAGGCTGTTATAGCAGCAAACGATGGACCAACTCCATATTAATACCCATGATTTGGGAATAAGATGGTCGACGAGCAGGTTTTCACATACTTTTGGTCATGTAGTGAATCACTACCATATCTTGTTGAGCTTGTTGAGAAACTTGTTAGATGATGGCCAGATTGGAGTATGTACCAAAGCCATACAGAGAGTTGAACAGATATTGAATTGGGCTGCTTGTGTAAATGCAGCATAGTCACAAGACCAGACATAGAAACAAAACCAATCTCTCTCAATATTTGGCTCTGGTATCCCCTAAGATTCCTCACTTATCCCAAATGGAAACACCACCAGTAGTTCTGACGCAATGTGCTTCTCTTGCCTGTATTTTCTCACTGGTTTGTTCAGTTACTCAGTTACCCATCTATAAAGTCATTGACAAATGAGCTGTCATTGAGAGAGAAGATGCACTCCAATCAAAACCTTAACGTCTGAGCCTAGCTATAGATTTAGAGTGGGGGTTTACTAAAGTCTTTCTGCCCACATTATTTCATGTTATCATCTTTCCCTATCCCACTAGCTGCCTTTATCGTCTAATTTCCAATGGCTGTGTTCTAGAGCGTCCCTTTTGCTCAGTTGCTGATCACCGACACAGAAGTCGTTTTTTACAGTGCAAGGTGATTTGTAGATCCGCCAGTCTGTAGACACCAACTGAAAAGTAGTCCATCTCATACCAATGGCTGCATTTTACAGCATTTCAGCTAGCTGTCTGAATTATAACATGCACCTGGTCCACTCTCTACCAGATGTTTGCACTCCATCAGAAAACTGCTGTTACTGTATGCTACTAAATGTGGCAACATATTTTCCTTGCATTGATATTCCCACAATATTTTTGTTTTGTCTGACTCTGCCGGTGGGGACTGACTGAACTTTGACCAGAGTTCATTATCAATCATTTACTAGCACAGGTTTGTATCTTGTCCTCACCTGAACTCTTCAGGCTCAGTTTGTGTATAACAATGCTGATGCAGTGCAGTTCCATGGATCTACAGTATATGTTGTGGATGTCCCTAGGCTTATTTTGACTGCCTATTCCACGCTGACATTTAGCAAAAGTTGATCTTAAAAACTATTTGACATTTCAACAGTAATGGTAACCAAACAATAATTTTGGCTCTCATTCAAATTATGTTTTTCGCTTTCAGATGTTGCCATAGTTGTTTGTTTGAATGAAGAAGTACCAGGTGCTCCAAAATCATTCAGCTCGGGATTGACTCAAAATACATCACTAAACAGCAGGGTGTAAATATAAACATTACATTCATTTGCCGATCAATGCAGTCGAGCTCACTGAATAATTGGTTTATGTGTTCGTGCGCATGCGTGTATAATAATGACTTTGTGTACTTATGTGAGTTTGTTTCCCTCTGCCAGTGTGCTCACACCTTCAAATGGGGCACATGTGCACATGACAAAGCTCGCACCAGAGTTTTTTTAGAAGGCCAAAATCTCTCGCTAATGAAAAGACCCTGGCAACCGACTTCGACAAGAGGAAGTCCCACTGTGATTATTATGATTGGCTATCTATGCCCAGAAAAAAATGAAGATGAGAAGAGAGGGGAAAAGGGGTACAGATTGCATGAACTAATTTGGTTGCTTGTCTTTGGCTGGAAAGCTGCCGAATCCTGTCAACTATCATTATCTTCAGCTGAAGCTCTCTGACTGAACACAACACAGCAGTTCCCACTCCTTAATGTAGCATGTTTTTCTTCTTCTAGTCAATCTACCAAGTTCTTTCAGCTGAGTTAGACAGGTGCAATGTTAGCATCGAACGGAAGAGAGACACCGACCCACTCCTTTAGTGCAAGTCTGCAAGAAGCGGGGTCTTACAGGACAGACAATTTAACATCTCAGGCAAATCACAAAGTTTTCATGGCTTATCTCTTTAGAGAGCTGCTTATGTGATTAGTTTTTAATGACTACAACCTAAGTGTATATACAACCATGTACAGTTGAAGGTGGAGGTTTACATACAGCTTAGCCAAATACATTTAAACTGTTTATCACAATTCTTTACATTTGATCCTTGTAAATATTCACTGTTTTAGGTCAGGATAACCAATTTATTTTAAGAATGTGAAATGTCAGAATAAATAGTAGAGAGAATTACTTATTTCAGGTTTTATTTATTTAATCACATTCCCAGTGGGTCAGACGCTTACATACACTCAATTAGTATTTGGTAGAATTGCCATTTAAATTGTTTAACTTGGGTCAAACATTTCGGGTAGCCTTCCACAACCTTCCCACAATAAGTTGGATGAATGTTGGCCCATTCCTCCTGACATCTGGTGTAACTGAGTTAGGTTTGTAGGTCTCCTTGCTCGCACACACTTTTTCAGTTCTGACCACACATTTTCGATAGGATTGAGGTCAGGGCTTTGTGATGGCCTCTCCAATACCTTGACTTTGTTGTCCTTAAGCCATTTTGTCACGACTTTGGAAGTATGCTGTGCGTTATTGTCCATGTGGAAGACGCACTTGCTACCAAACTTTAACTTTCTGACTGATGTCTTGAGATTTTGCTTCAATATATCCACATAATTTTTCTTCCTCATGATGCCATTTATTTTGTGAAGTGCACCAGTCCCTCCTGCAGCAAAGTACCCCCACAAAATGATGCTGCCACCCCTGTGATTCACGGTTGGGATGGTGTTCTTCGGCTACTAACCTCCCCCTTTTTCCTCCAAACATAACGACTGTCATTATGGCCAAACAGTTCTATTTTGGTTTCATCAGACCAGAGGACATTTCTCTAAAAAGTACGATCTTTGTCCCCATGTGCAGGTTCAAACCATAGTTGTGGCTTTTTTATGGTGGTTTTGGAGCAGTGGCTTCTTCCTTGCTGAGCGCCCTTTCAGGTTATGTCGATATAGGACTCGTTTTACTGTGGATATAGATATTTTTGTAAATGTTTCCTCCAGCATCTTCACAAGGCCCATTGCTGTTGTTCTGGGATTGATTACCACTTTTCGCACCAAAGTACGTTCATCTCTAGGAGACAGAACGCGTCTCCTTCCTGAGCGGTATGACGGCTGCGTGGCCTCATGGTGTTTATACTTGGGTCCTATTGTTGTACAGATGAATGTGGTACCTTCAGGCATTTGGTAATTGCAGTCTTTGCTGATTTCTTTTGATTTTCCCATGATGTCAAGCAAAGAGGCACTGAGTTTGAAGGTAGGCCTGAAAAACATCCAAAGGTACACTTCCAATAGGTTAATTGACATAATTTGAGTCAATCAGAAGCTTCTAAAGCCATGACATAATTTTCTGGAAATACCAAGCTGTTTGAAGGCACAGTCAGCTTAGTGTATGTACATTTCTCACCCACTGGAATTGTGATACAGTGAATTATAAGTTAAATAATCTGTCTTTAAAAAATTATGTGTCATGCACACAGTCGATGTGCTAACCGACTTGCCAAAACTATAGTTTGTTAACAAGAAATTTGTGGAGTGGTTGAAAAAAGAGTTTTAATGACTCCAACGTAAGTATATGTAAACATCCGACTTCACCTGTATATAGGTTCAGTCCTAGCAAGCCCTGGCGTTTCCCGTCAGCTCTGGGAAGGTAGCACAGAGATGGCCAAGACCTCTGCCGTAGAGGCAGCAGCCTTTGCGCTCCTGTGGGCTCAGACGTGTACGACCCAGCTGCATGGGATACTATGCCCCACGCTGGGCTCGTTGGGCTTGGGGTGCTCAGGAAACCGGAATGCTGGAGTGGTGTCAAAAGGGTGCTGTTTCACAGGTTCTCGGATGCGGTTGTCAATCTTGATTGCCAGTGTTATCAGGGACTTAATCTTCTTCCAGTTCCCGAGCGGCCAGTTCATCTTTGATGGAGTTGGACAGACCCTGGTGGAAAGTGGTAACCAGGGCCTCCGTATTGCACCCACTCTCGGCGGCGAGGGTGGGGAACTCAATGGCGTCCGCCGACTGGGTGGTCGAAGACTCGTCGCAGCTCGGCAGTGAAGGCTAATATGGATCTGCAGGATGATGGCTGATTTTCCCATACTACCGTTGCCTACGCCAGGGCCTTGCACAAGTGTGGAGAGATGATGTAGGCGATCATGGCCCGATCGGTGTGGAATGAGGAAGACTGTAGCTCAAAAACCAGAGAACACTGAGTGAGGAACCCCCTTGCATTCTCCCGGGTGTCCGTCATATCTCTCGGGGGCTGGTATCGTGGGTTCCCGGTGCAGGTTCCCTGGAGGATTCACGATAACGTCTTTTGCACTGGGTGATGAGACCTGGGCAATGGCTCTTCCTGGGTTGGGGGAGTGCCGTGGTTGGAGGGACTCTGCCCGAAGGGTTCCGGAGATTTGCATAAGCAGTTCTTGCTGCTGTCCTAACAGTGCTCCTTGATGCTTACTGGGTGATCTCTGCTGGGTCCATGTTGTGGCAAACACTTGCTGTGACATGGTAAGGTTTGACCCAGGTGCAGAGAAGAGACCAGACGAGGAATCAGCAGTTAAGGATAAACATAATACTTTACTGATATACGGTAGTCGCAGGATTGAAAAAACAACAAACAAGTCTCAAACTCAGGAAACAAACGCACAAGGTAAACAATTCAAGCCTCTGCTAAGGACAACAGAAACACACCTTGTTTAACAGGGACACAATCATGAAAAAATAAGACATACCTGAGTCAAATAAAAGTTTATAGGGCGGTCTCTGCCACCCTCTGGTGCCAGGAGGAACCATGACATTCTATTACTTGAACTCTTTGAAGCATTTATGTGGGCTGCCATTTTTGAGGCTGGTAACTCTAATAAACTTCTCCTCTGCAGCAGAGGTAACTCTGGGTCTTCCTTTCCTGTGGCGGTCCTCATAAGTGCCAGTTTCATTATAGTGTTTGATAGTTTTTGCGACTGCACTTTTCCGGATTGACTGACCTTCATGTCTTAAAGTAATGTTGCACTGTCGTTTCTCTTTCCTTTTTTGAGCTGTTCTTGCCATAATATGGACTTGGTCTTTTACCAATTAGGGTTATCTTCGGTATACCCTACCTTGTCACAACACAACTAATTGGCTCAAATGCATTACGGAGGTAAGAAATTCCATAAATTAACTTTTAGCAAGGTACACCTGTTAATTGAAATGCATTCCAGGTGACTACCTCATGAAGCTGGTTGAGAGAATGCCAAGAGTATAAACCCTGTCATCAAGGCAAAGGGTGGCTACTTTGAAGAATCTCAAATATAAAATATATATTGACATGTTTAACACTTATTTGATTACTACATGATTCCATATGTGTTATTTCATAGTTTTGATGTCTTCACTATTATTCTACAATGTAGAAAATAGTCAAATGAAGAAAAACCCTTGAATGAGTAGGTGTTCTAAAACTTTTGACCGGTAGTGCATATATTGAATAACCAACAGGGTTAGTTGAGCCACACCTTCCTCCTAGGAAACAATACACAAAAGGAATCATGTAACCAAATATTAATATATATATTATATATTAAATTAAATATTTTGGAAGAGGTCATTTCATGGAGTCTGTAAAGGAAGAAACCACATGGAAAAAGTGGTAAGCAAATTAGGTCCCCAAAAAATCTAACCAACGTAGATTATTTTATACACCAGTTAAGGGGTCTCTATAAACTACAATATGAGGTACTAAACGTAGCATGAAAGTTCATCCTTGGGCTAAGGTATGGGTTATCGTACTCAAAATGTTTGCCTTGGGGGTTTAGTTCAATGGCTATGGGGTAAATTGAGCCTATGGCCACAATACCCTATAGGAATTATGATTACATTTGGTCCATTTTATACATAATATGCATACTATTTTTGCAATGTGTCATGGATATGAACTCAAGATAGCACATTATTAATGTTACAGAGCAGAAGATTTTGTGTTTTATTAGTTGTATGTAAGGGATACATGTGGTACACACCTTCCAATGAAATGCTTACTTGCAGATTCCTTCTCAACAATACAACAGCAATAAGAAATAATAAAATATAAGAATAGGAACAAAAAGTAAATGGCTCAGTAGAATAGAATAAACACTTTAGTATAAGTATAATACAGGAAGGCACAATTTATAGTCCAATATTTACACAGCTTTTCAGGAAGGGAGCATTTGGGGGCAAGTTGACGCACCCCATCCCGTTAGCGGGACACCAGCTAAATTGCAGTGCGCCCAATTCAAATAAAATTACTAAACATATTTAATTTTCATGAAATCACAAGTGCAATATAGCAAAACACAGCTTCGCTTGTTGTTAATACACCTGCCGTGTCAGATTTTGAAAATATGCTTTACAGTGAAAGCAATCCAAGCGTTTGTGTGAGTTTATTGATCACTACACCAAACATTATGAACACCTAGCATCAAAGTAGCTTGGTCACGAAAATCAATAAAATTAATCGCTTACCTTTAATGATCTTCGGATGTTTTCACTCACAAGACTCCCAGTTACACAGTAAATGTTCCTTTTGTTCCATAAAGATTATTTGTATATCCAAAATACCTCCATTTGTTTGGCGCCTTATGTTCAGAAATCCACAGGCTCGAGCGGTCACGACATTGCAGACGAAAATTCCAAATAGTATCCGTAATGTCCACAGAAACATGTCAAATGTTTTTTATAATAAATCCTCAGGTTGTTTTTAAAATATATAATCGATAATATATCAACCCGGACAATCACTTTTTCAATAGGAGAGGGAGAGACATTGGCTGCCCCACTCTGTTGTGCAAGCAAAACTCATGCGAACACCCAGCTATCCACTGACGCAATGTTATCTTTCTCGCTTATTTTTCAAAATAAAAGCCTGAAACTATGTCTAAAGACTGTTGACACCTTGAGGAAGCGATAGGAAAAGGAATCTGGTTGATATCCCTTTAAATGTAGCGAAGGCAGGCTATGGAACATGGAGCTTTCAAAATAGAATCCACTTCCTGGTTTGATTTTCCTCAGGTTTTCGCCTGCAATATCAGTTCTGTTATACTCACAGACAATATTTTGACAGTTTTGGAAACATTAGTTTTCTATCCTAATCTGACAATTATATACATATTCTAGTTTCTGGGCCTGAGAAATAGGCAGTTTCAAATGCCCCCTACACTCAACAAGTTAAACAGTGCAGTATTTAGCAATCATGATAATAGTCAGGTAGCAGTAGTTGTGATGTATGTGTGTGTGTGTGTAGCATGAATGTATATGTGTGTGTATATTTGTATGTCAGTGTGGGTATGTGCATGAGTGGGAGCATGTGTGCTAAAGTGAGGAGATCAGAGCAGTTGATCAGTCCAGTTTATGTGTTCAGCAGTCTGATGGCTTTAAGATATAAACTGTCCCTGAGTCTGTTGGTATCAGACCTCATGCTCTGATACCGTCTGCCCGATGGTAAGGGACTGAACAGCTCGTGGCCGGGGTGTGTGGGGTTGATCATGCTGTGGGCCTTCCTCAGGTGATCTAGAATGTAAAACAAGGCTCAACGGACCCCACTCTCCCCTATGTCCTCTATTTGGGAACTCCTAGCCATGTTGTCTTTGACCAAGGTGAATTTTCCGAATCTCTTTCACAATTCCAGCTGTAGGCGCATTATAACATGACAATAACTTTTCACAAAAGAAGCAATTCCTCCACTGATAATAAACTATACTGTAGTAATAATAATAATTTCATGTCATAGGGCATGGCACTTGTTTTTTATTGTTTTTAAATATTAAAATCAATATGTTAATTCCACTGCAATTATAAAGAGGGAAATCTCTCCCGATTCTCTTGTTTGGCACAATAGATCAAACAATCAGGGGACTGCTGGTTCTGGGGAATTAATGACAAAATGATCTCTGCATTCAAGGCTTGGTCTCCTCCCATGAAGATCTATTACATACAATGCGCTCTGCAGGAGCATCAATAAGAGGCTTATTGTCTTCCCATGGATAAATCCTCTCTCTTTGTATTCAAATATATGCAGACATAATTCTGCATTAACTATCCTAGGCTCTTCTCTCCATAAGTGTAGGTGGATCGATCGATCTACCCAACTGGGATATTTTACCAGCTTTTGCCCCCCTCTTTGGAGCAATAAAGCTTGTTCAATTTTGGCACCTTGACGTACCCTTGCTTTGAGGTTTTCTTTTCTCTTATTGTTGCACAGTTGACTTTGAAGTGCACAAAGGCAACTGTTATTTTGAAGGAATCATAGACATGAGCAGAGTGCGGCAACTATCCATACCAAAGTACACATAACATTAATTGTGATACTCCTCCTTTAACTCTGCATCAAGTTTCTCAACTCCAGTCCTGGGGACTCACAGGACTGTACAATTTTCCATTTTTAATAGAGCTCAGAATTACACACCTGATTCAACTCGTCAATTACTCATCAAGCCATTCAGTTGAATCAGGTGTGCTATTTTCTGGGCTGGATAAAAAATGTGCAGTCCTGTGGGTAATGAAACACTTAGTTTGCCCAGAGCCTTGGGGACAGTCATGTGACCAAAACTCTGTATGTTTTCTAAATGATCCAATTACAGTGCATAAATGCAGCTGAATGCCGTGTGAAAGTGGATATCACGTATTCAAATGTATTTGCGTAACACAACGCCTGACAGAATAACTCTCAAATGCAAATTATGCATGAGATCAGTTTAAAAAAGCCTCGGCGCCATCTCATCTCCCACTTGGGTAAATAATTATATTTGATTAGGAACAGATTTAAAAAGTAACCTTCAAAGTTGAGCGTCTTGTTTCTCATGACTTAGATTACATATTTTATGTATACCCAGAGTAGTTTAACAGCCTTGTGTTCTGTGTATTTTGTGTTTTTGCCTCAAGAACACCAGTGCAGACACACACCCGCACACGTGAACACACAGTCACAGGCATTCTCATACATACTGGAAACTCCATCTAGGTAGAGTACATTCTAGGCCAGTTCCACTTTGATGGTCACCCACACACAAAGCCGAGAAGGGTTGATGATTATGAAACGGGCTTCACAGCTGCAATAATCAAAGTGGCGCTCTAAAGGCGACTCATTCTCACAGAGCCTTTGTGTCTTAATGAGCTTTCCAATAAAGCCCAGATGAAATGGCAGGCACTTCCCTTTATTGCTTGTATTATGATTCCTTCACATGCAACAATATGTGAGTTAGAGTAATCTGGGTGTTTATAGACTGTCAGACAAGAAACATTGAGAGGCGATAGATCACAAGACTGTGTGATACTAGTATGTTGTGGTTATTCCTCTGTGTATGGATGGAGATTCATTTCAGGTTGGTTCTTCTTGCGAAGAGGCAGAATAATCTGTTTGCTCTCTGATAGTAAGAGTTAATATGGTAAGGCTTTTAAACTGTCATGCTGAGGCATTTAAACTGAATCTTGGCATTTTGGGGCTTATCTATATCCGACTTGTTTAGCTTCCAATTATTCGGCAATGTTACATGTATCTTTCTGACACTGGGAAAAATGTTGGGCTTCCTCTTGAGCTTGGAGGTCCAATCTTGGGGAGTTCCACCTGTTGAACTTTGGCTCTTCCTGTTAGGGTCAGAGGAGAAAAAGTAGTTGGACGATATAGAATACTGTTGGTCTATGGATTCCATACTTCATTCATTTCACCTGGTTAGTCCTACAGTAGCTACACAGTGGCTTAAATGTTACATGGTTGTATCTTTATAATACTGGGAAAACGTTTGGGTTTCCTCTTTAGCTTGGACGTCCAACCTTGGAGTTCCACCTGTTCAATAGACCTTGGTTCTTCCTGTTAGGGTCAGCGGAGAAAAAGTAATTGGACGATATAGAATACTGTAGAGTATGGATTCTATAATTCATTAATTTCACTTAGTTTGTCCTGCAGTCGCTACACAGTGGCTTAAATCCACAAGACCCCATGCAGAGCAAAGCAAGTAATTTGTCCACATACAGTATATTTCTCATTCCTCAACCTCCATATCTTTGACATTCCTTAGCTTTCATTCACTATCTCACAAATGTTTCTGTCTCGTCTACTCCCGCTCCTCCCCTCCAGCGTTCGACGTCGATGGTTTACTAACCACTGGTCCTGGCAAGCATCATTACGTGCACCTGCTCCTTATGATTAGGCTCACCTGGAATCCATTTCCTCTCTCATTAACTCCCCTATATCTGGCACTCCGTTAGGTCTATTCCCCAGGCAGTATTAATGTTGTTCCATGACCGTACTCTACACTTGGCTTGTCTTGCATTGTTCTTTGTTACATTTATAAATTAAACTCTACCTGCACTGGCTTCCCGTCTACCAGCATTGTCGTTACACTATCTGTCACCATATCTATGTCCATGCATCAACTTCTCAGCTTCGAGGCTCTTTATCCCTCCAAACTCTCCTTAAGAATCCATTTAAATGTGCTCCTTTAAATTCCCCTCTCTTGCCTCTCCACTCTCACGCTGACCACGTTTACATGCGCAGAGTATCCCGGATAATACCTTATTTCCCTGTTAATTAAGGTCTTATTCAGGATAAGCTGTTTACATGCAACTTTGATATCCCACTCACGAGTATCCCGGTATCCATGAATAATCACAATATTCCTAATTTGCCCAGTTACAGCGTAACAATTTTTTTGACAGTGGTGTGATTTTTTTCAAGATATTTTTCTACAAAATACAGGCAATTTCTTAGTCCTATAGGCAGCTTCTCGTCTCTCATGACTTGATTATTTAGAATACTAAATAAAGCCTTGCTCACCAGAACATTTTTCATAAATCTATAGAACGAATGCATCGACAATCTAGTAGACATCAGTAAAGTTTTTTATTTTTATTTCTGTTTCTCTCACACAGAGCGAAGACATGTAAGGACGGGGGAGATTTCCGTGCAGAATTTCCAAATTACATCAGTTTGTTGACCGCTTATAAGGAAATAAAAATTGGGGGAAATGATCCTACATGTTTCTGATAGCATTTCAGTTTGTCTTCTTGTGGTTGAAAGTGAAATACTAAGAACGCATTTGTTCAGCTCATACTTTCATAGTCATCATGTCACAGTCAAAGCGTCACTTCATGTGGAACGAGAGAGCTCAGTTTGTTATTTTGGTAAGTTTGTTGTTTTGGAATGTTTTAAATGTCTATTGAAGCAGTTTGGTTGCTAGTTCTCCATCTTTTGAGTTTGTAGCCCATGTCGCTGTTGGCATCATTTGCTGGGACCGCTACTATCTGTCCAGTGATCCTGCCGACCAAGGACAGGTCTGAAGAGTTGCTTGGCGTGGCAGCTAGCTTAGCTGTCAAGCTAGCGGAGTTTTCTTGAGGGCTTGAACGCAGCCCGTGACATGGTTACCCATTGTGTCTGGGACCCAGGATTGTCTCGGGCTTGTGGCTGTCTAGATCCATGCTGTTTGTTGTTGTTTCCAATATTCCCTGCGACCTGCCCTGTCTGGAGCTGCGAGGATTAACAGTGTAACCCATGTTGCTACCATGATAAAGACCAAAGCAGGCAGGAGCACCGTTAAGGACAGTTGTGTGTCTCTATTACAGGTGAAGGATCTTATAATTAAGGCTAGGTGTCCCGCTAGCAGGACAACTTCCGGTGAAACAGGAGGGCGCGCAATTAAAATAAATAATCATAAAAATTATGGATATTAAACATTTAGGTACATACAAGTGTCTTATATCGGTTGAAAGCCTATATTCTTGTGAATCTAACTGTCTGATTTACAGTAGGCTTTACAGTGAAAGCATGCCATGCAATTCTTTGAGGATGGCGCCCCACATCAAAATATTTTTCCACCGGCACAGGTTTCATAAATTCATAAATAGAGATTACATATTTACTTACATTTTGAAAATATTCCTCTGATTTGTCATCCAAAGGGTCCCAGATATAACATGTCATGTCGTTTTGTTAGATAAAATCCTTATTTATATCCCAAAAAGTCTGTTTAGTTGGAACCATCAATTTGAGTAATCCACATGTTCAACGTGCCAAGATATGAATCCAAAAATCTACCTCTTAACTTTGTTTCAACAACTCAAAATAAGTTTATATCTAATCATTAAGTACCCTAAAATGTAATTAAACGATAATATTTCATACGGGAAGAAGTATGTTCAATAGGAAAACGATATTAGAAGGTGTGTCTCCTCTTCATCGTGCATGCGCATACACAATTTCCAAGTCATTATTCTTACTCATTTTGGAAGACACAAGCCTGGAACCTTGAACATTGAGTGCTGACACCCAGTGGAAGCCATAGGAATTGCATACTGGGAGCTAGATTTAATTATTTCCCTATACTTTCCATTGGAAGAGCATGGGCTCTCAAAAAAATAAATCTGGTTGGTTTATCTTTGGATTTTCTCCTACCATATCTATTGTGTTATAGTCTCCTACATTATTTTAACATTTCTACAAACTTCAGAGTGTTTTCTTTCCAATGGTAATAATTATATGCATATCCTGGCTTTACTTTGGGCACGTCAGTCAGGCGGAAATTGAGAAAAAAGGCTTGAAGATTTAAATGAACAAAAATAGTTCTCCCAGCAGTTGTTACAACAACCACTAAATAGCTTCAAGTGTTGTGTCCAAATACTGGTGAAGTCAATCAATAAAACAATGGGCAACCTGACTAGAGGTCCAGGACCTAAAGAACAGCTTGATGAGTTTAAACAGGAGAATGGCAAAATTACATCAATCTAAGTCATTGAGAGAGGACATCAGTTCTGTATTTGACTCCATGATAACAATGACAGAGAAATCAGATTATCTAAAAGGACAATCAAAGCGGAAACAACATTGTTGTGGATGGAATTACAACATCTCCACATGAGGACAAAGTGAGGGAAGTTGACAAGCCGATAGTGGTCAAGTTCCTGAGTTTTTTTAAACACTTATTTTACCAGAAAGTTGACTGAGAACACATTCTCATTTACAGCAACAACCTGGGGAATAGTTACAGGGGAGAGAAGGGGGGATAAATGAGCCAACTGTAAACTGGGGATAATTAGGTGACCGTGATAGTATGAGGGCCAGATTGGGAATTTAGCCAGGACACAAGGGTTAACACCATACTCTTACGATAAGTGCCATGGGATCTTTAGTAACCACAGAGAGTCAGAACACCCATTTAACGTCCCATCGGAAAGACAGCACCCTACATAGGGCAATGTCTCAAATCACTAGCCTGGGGCATTGGGATATACACTACCGTTCAAAGGTTTGGGGTCACACAGAAATGTCCTTGTTTTTGAAAGAAAAGCTCATTTTTGTCCATTAAAATAACATCAAATTGATCAGAAACACAGTGTAGACATTGTTAATGTTGTCAATGACTACTGTACCTGGAAATGGCAGATTTTTATGGATTATCTCCATAGGCATACAGAGGCCCATTAACAGCAACCATCACTCCTGTGTTCCAATGGCACGTTGTGTTAGCTAATCCAAGTTTATCATTTTAAAAGGCTAGTTGATCATTAGAAAAACCTTTTGCAATTATGTTTGCACAACTGAAAACTATTGTACTGATTTAAAGAAGCAATAAAACTGGCCTTTAGATTAGTTCATAATCTGGAGTGTCTGCATTTGTGGGTTCAATTACAGGCTAAAAATGTCCAGAAAAAAAAAAGTTAATTTTGAAACTCATCAGTCCATTCTTGTTCTGAGATACTAAGGCTATTACATGCGAGAGATTGCCAAGAAACTGAAGATCTTGTACAACACTGTGAACTACTCCCTTCACAGAACAGTGCAAACTCTAACCAGAATAGAAAGAGGAGTGGGAGGCCCCGGTGCACAACTGAGCAAGAGGACAAGTACATTAGAGTGTCTAGTTTGAGAAACAGATTCCTCACAAGTCCTCAACTGGTAGCTTCATTAAAGAAACTCAGCAAATAAAGAAATGTCCCTTTTTCAGGACCCTGTCTTTCAAAGACAAATAACTTCACAGATCTTCATTGTAAAGGGTTTAAAGGGTAGCCTAGTGGTTAGAGCATTGGACTAGTAACCGGAAGGTTGCAAGTTCAAACCCCCGAGCTGACAAGGTACAAATCTGTCGTTCTTTACATTAATAACATAGGAATCACTACATTTTTACTAGGATTAATTGTCAGGAAATGTGAAATGTAGTTGAAATGTATTTGGCTAAGGTATATGTAAACTTCCGACTTCAACTGTAAGTGTGAACCACTGGTACCATTAATGCTAGTTATTGCTAGCTTGACCACAAAAGGGCATCTTTGAGAAGCATTTGATAGCCTTCAACAATGGCTCTACTAGAAAACACGGGTGAGAACGAGGTTCAATTCCCCGATGGGGAGGAAGGAGTAGGCTGTCTTGTAAATTATAATTTGTTCTTAACTGAGTAGGTGTGTCCAATCTTTTGACTGATACTTGCTTAATTAATTAGATTAATATTATGGTGTTTCTATTCCAAGAAAAATTGAGTTTAAAATTACAATGCTTGTCTTTCATAATTTGGTCAGATATACTTGGATGTGTAGTTTCAGCGTTTTGCTGCTGGCATGTCATGCCGAAGTTTGCTAATTTTGCCAAAAAAACTCATATTAAAGTAGTTGGCAATATCAGTTGGTTTTGTGATGAGTTAGCCATCTGATTCAATGAATGATGGAGATGAGTTAGTTTTTTTTCCCAAAATGTCATTTAAGGTGCTCCAAAGCTTTTTACTATCAATATTTTATTTATCTTTGTTTCATAGTATAGTTAAACTTGTTTTATTCTGTTTAGTCACATTATTTCTCAATTTGCAATAAGTTTGCCAATCGGTTGTGTACCAGATTTATTTGCCAATCCTTTTGCCTCATCCCTCTCAACCATACAATTACTCAATTCCTCATCAATCCACAGGGATTTAACAGTTTTTACAGTTGTTTTCTTAATGGGTGAATGCTTATTAGCAACTGGAATAAGTAATTTCATAAACATGTCAAGTGCATTGTATGTTTGCTCCTCAGTACACACCACCGACCAACAGATATTCTTTACATTAATAACATAGGAATCACTACAAAACCTATTGTATGACCTCTTCTACACTATATTAGGCCCAGCCTTTCGAACTATGGTTTTCCTAGATACGGGTGCTATTGTGATCTATACATCCGATGGATCTAGATACTGCTTTCAAGCATATTTTTGCAGCATTAGTTAAGATGTGATCAATAAATGTTGCTGATTTCATTATTGTGCCGTTTGTAACTACCCTGGTAGGTTGACTGATAACCTGAACCAGGTTGAAGGCACTGTCAATATTTAAATCACCCAGAAAATATACCTCTCTGTTGATATCACATACATTGTCCATCATTTCACACATGTTATCCAGATACTGATTGTTAGCACTTGGTGGTCTATAGGAGCTTCCCACCAGAATGGGTTTTAGGTGAGGCAGATTAACCTGTAGCCATATTATATCAACAGTATTTAACATGAAATCCTTTCTTATCTATACAGGAATGTGGTTCTGAATATAAACAGAACCACAACCTCCACCATTGGCATTTCTATATTTTCTGTAAATGTTATAACCTTGTATTGCTACCACTGCATCATCAAAGGTATTATCTAAGTGAGTTTCAGAGATAGTCAGAATATGAATGTCTTCTGTTACTAGCAAATTATTGATTTCATGAACCTTGTTTCTTAAACTACATATGTTAACGTGGGCTATTTTGAGCACTTTCCTTCGGGGATGCTTACTTCCTTTTATTGCTTTGCTGGGTAGGTTAGCAGAAGTTGATGTGCTCATGTTCTTTATATTAGTGCAGGGTGAGCTGCTCACAGTGTACTTCCTCATAGGGTACACCAGCTTAGTGCTGACAGTATAAATCTGGTTCAGAGGCACATGTTTACTGCATACAATAGCTGTAGGATCAGTAGAGGCATTCAGGGCAGTTAAAGGAACATAAATTAGGTTACTCATATTGTGTCTACCGACGCCCCTGGTGAAGTGTACAATTGCTGAAGCATTATGGCGACTCTGCATCACAATGGTAAGGATTAGCTGAGCTGGGCTTGAGTCATTGATAAGTAATTGTCTCAACGCAGCCTTACAGTACTGTGAAAGGATCCAGGATCCCACATGATTTGAGTGGATCCCATCCTCCTTTATAAAACGTGATTCCAAAAGGTATCGAAATTGTCAACAAAAGTTACACCCATTGAGCTGCAATAATCATGTAGCCAAAGATGGCTCAGGGCCAGATATGATGGGTATTTTGTGTCGAGCAGAGTCAATCAGCTCTGTTTGCATGTCACATTATTCTGTCTAAGATCAGCATATTCCAGCTATCTTAATCAGGTTTCTCATAACCGGGATACAAGCTTATTCGGGTTATTGTAAATGGGATATGATGTTCATATGCGTCAACTCAATAACAGAACACATGTAAATGTGGTCAATTTCTCATCTCTCCATCTTTCTCTCTCTTGCTTTCTCTCTCTCCTCTCCCACTTTCTCTCCCTCTTCAATCAGCTGTTGCTACCTGAGTCGGGGAATAGGGTCTCTCCTTCATTGAGAGTGTCGCATGCTCACTTTAATTAGTTTCACTTTTTGCCGTCACTTGGAATAATGCAATAGGGCAATATACCAATTAACGGAGCAGCCTAATTTGAAATAGATATTGCGCCTGGCCTCAGTAAATATTGTACCCATGTTTAATTGGAAACGATCATTTATATACAGTGGGGCAAAAAAGTATTTGATCCGTGTAAAGGAAAGAATGAATGGGGCCATGTATTGTGAGATTTTGAGTGAAAACCTCCTTCCATCAGCAAGGGCATTGAAGATGAAACGTGGCTGGGTCTTTCAGCATGACAATGATCCCAAACAGGAGTGGCTTCGTAAGAAGCATTTCAAGGTCCTGGAGTGGCCTAGCCAGTCTCCAGATCTCAACCCCATCTTTGGAGGGAGTTGAAAGTCCGTGTTGCCCAGCAACAGCCTGAAAACATCACTGCTCTAGAGGAGATCTGCATGGAGGAATGGGCCAAAATACCAGCAACAGTGTGTGAAAACCTTGTGAAGACTTACAGAAAACGTTTGACCTCTGTCATTGCCAACAAAGGGTATATAACAAAGTATTGAGATACATTTTTGTTATTGACCAAATACTTATTTTCCACCACAATTTGCAATTAAATTCATTAAAAATCCTACAATGTGATTTTCTGGAATAGTTTTTCTCATGTTGTCTGTCATAGTGAAGTGTACCTATGATGAAACTTACAGGCCTCTCTCATTTTTTTAAGTGGGAGAACTTGCACAATTGGTGGCTGACTAAATACTTTTTTGCCCCACTGTAGGGCCTCTTGTTTAAAAGCTGTCCTGGAAATTAGCATCATTATAAAATGTGGCCAGTGACACTTTGCTTCTTGAAAGTGTAATATCTTGACAACTGCCTGCTGACATGCAAAACATTTTGGGACTAATAAAAGAAAATACTAAAATATATTTTTCGTGGATTTTTCCTTTAAGATTCCTCCTACAAAATGAAGAAGTAGTGAAGTGAATATGTAAAGATAATAGTTATTTAGTGTGTGTAAGGATCATGGGTTTGGTGCGCTCATTAAAATTACCTGTTTGGCTTTGTAATTTTGTACATCTTCCTTGGCGAATTAGATCGTTTTATTTGTTTGCTAAATGAAAGAGGTTTGGCACCGGTAAAGAGGCATGTGTCTGTGCACATTATACCCGGGGCATTGGCAGTGTACACTTTCAAACACTAAACAGAGGCATACGCTTAGCATACTAATTGTATGTACAGTACTTTGACTCACACATAAACACATGCATGCATGGACTCACCACATGCACACAAGTGTATACGTATGGGTAGTCCTTTTGTGATAGCCTAACTGAGATTTGATTCTGGGTGCCGATATTAACCTTTGGATACACTCACACAGACACACACTCAGCTTTCAAAAACCCCACATCAGAGTTATAAACTTAAAATAACACAATAGTTTTTTTGTTTTTTTTATTCTATTCATTTCATATAGGTCTCAGAAGATTCGTTAACCCCTGTTATAATGTAGCCAGGTAGCTGTTTGTTGAAGTGTAGAAGTATCATGGGGTCATATAGCACTCCGCTAAGAACAACAGAACACCTTCTGTTTACCTTCTATACCTCATTTAGCATCTACCAATATGTTTTAATTGCTGGGTTATTGTGTTTCTGTGGTAATTATAAAAGTCTTGACTAGAAGTATAGTGGCTACAAATGGTTATGGTATGCTAGTACACACATTTACACCATTTCAATCCATTGTTATTTTCGTTATCAACTGTACTGAGCATAATCAAATGTTCTCTTACCATTTTTCAGCTTTGATTGTGGCCCTGTTCCCATTTCCACAATAGCAAACCACTCAGAATGGAGCAATGTATTGGGGAGTTATTTGTAGTGTGGCTATTGGAACCAAGCTGTCAACAACAAATACATCCTTGCGATGCTCTCTGGAATATTCCAATGCACTCTTGACATTGCTGTAACACCAGTTGATGTGAGCCTGAGCTTGCAGAGCAGTACTTGTCACCTGTCAGAGTCAAGAAGGTGGACATACCATCATGGCTAGGCCTGTGATGACTGTTGCGTTAATATTGATTCTGATAATGTATGGTCAAAAGTATTGCACTATGTAGGGAATAGGGTTCCATTTGGAACGCAAACTGTGTGTGTGTGTAACAGTGTTGAGTTTACCATTTTAACCAACATTTCATTTAAGGTGCTCCAAGGCCTTTTACTGTCATTATTTAGATGTATTGTTGTTTTATAGTATAGTTTATAGTTTATTTAGTTTAGTCAACAGTGTGCAACAATAACTAATTTAAGCATATAAAAAACAGAAATATCACTTTCACATAAATATTCAGACTCTTTACTCAGTACTTTGTTGGAGGAACTTTGGCAGCGATTACAGCATCGAGTCTTCTTGAGTATGACGCTACAAGCTTGGCACACCTGTATTTGCAGAGTTTTTCCCATTCTTCTCTGTAGATCCTCTGAAGGTCTGTCATGTTGGATGGGGAGCATCATTACACAGCTATTTTCAGGAATCTCCAGAGATGGTCAATCGGGTTCAAGTCCAGGCTCTAGCTGGCCCACTCAAGGACATTCAGAGACTTGTCTTGAAGCCACTCCTGCGTTGTCTTGGCTGTTTGAGGTCCTGAGCGCTCTGGAGCAGGTTTTCATGAAGGCTCTCTGTACTTTGCTCCGTTCACAGTCCCTGCCGCTGAAAATCATCCCCACAGCATGATGTTGCCACCACCATGCTTCACCGTATGGATGGTGCAAGGTTTCCTTCAGACGTGACGTTTGCCATTAAAGGCCAAAGTGTTCAATCTTGGTTTCATCAGACCAATCTTATTTCTCATGGTCTGAGTCCTTTAGGTGCCTTTTGACAAACTCCAAGCGGGCTGTCGTGCCTTTTACTAAGGAGTGGTTTCCGTCTGGCAACTACCATAACGGCCTGATTGGTAGAGTGCTGCAGAGATGGTTACCCTTCTGAAAGGTTCTCCAAACTCCACAGAGGAACTCTGGAGCTTTGTCAGAGAGACCATTGGGTTCTTGGTCACCTCCCTGACCAAGGCCCTTCACCCCATTGCTCAGTTAGGCCAGGCAGCCAGGCTCTGGGAAAAGTCTTAGAGCTATGGACAATTCCGTCGACCTCCTGGCTTGGTTTTTGCTCTGACCTGCACTGTCAACTGTGGGACCTTATATAGACAACTGTGTTCCATTCCAAATCATGAGCTCAATTTCTAGTCTCATAGCAAAGGGTCTGAATACATATGTAACTAAGGATATTCCGTTTAATTAAGGCATAAAAACAATTAAAACTGTTTTCGGTTTGTCATTATGGGGTATTGTCTGTATATTGATGAGGAACATATTTTTATTTAATCCGTTGAAGAATAAGGCTGTAATGTAACAAAATGTTGAAAAAGTGGAGGAGGTCTGAATATTTTCCGAATGCACTGTAGTGTGAAATTATTTGCATTTCATGTTTGGAACAGTTATTCTCAAAGAGGGATCATTTGAAACAGGGCTCAATTTAGTAAATTAAGAAATTTTTCTAGGTTACAAACCAAATTCTTTTCAATATACAGACGGGAACTGAGTCGAGGGTCTCAACTTACTGTTGAGAGTTAGAATAATAGAATACACAAGGTACAATTTAGAAATTTGTATGGATGTGGGTATGCAGACCCACGAGCCACTGCTGCCCTTTATGGTGAGTTAAATGTTTTTGTTGCCCCCAACCCAATCAAAGTTGCCCATTTCTGGCCTAAGTTAACCAATTCTAAACGCCACTAGCAGTTCGCAAAGTAGGGTCATCACTAACGTTAGTTACCACAGCCACAAGTCAAAAACCCTGCCTGTTTCCACAATTTCGCTTCTTAAAATCGAATTATAAGCCTTAACCCTTTACCTGAATCACACTGTCATTATTATACCTAACCTTAAGACCAAAAAGCAAATTTTTGTTTTCCTGAATTTAAATTATATAGCCAATTTTGACTTTATGGCTTTGGTAACTAGTGACAACCGCAAAGTAGCTAAGCCTAAAATTACGCAATCATTCCAGAACTTCAGCTCATTGTTGGAACAAATTAACAGTGTCTTCAAGACAACATTTAGACCAACCAGTTTTACAGCATTTGAAAAAAAAGTGATCTCTGGTTAAAGATGGACTTTTATGGTCAGTTCGAGTACTTGAGTATTCGATTTCTTATGCCCATCCTAGCCCAGATTTAGGTTAGCCTTGTAAACTAGATCAGATAGATCATTCTTAGCTTGCATGGAGCTGCATAGTATTCACATTTACAAACACCTGTCATGGCTGCTGTTGCATTGACAGGTAAGTTAGTGGCATATGTCAGTAATACCAGTGTTAAGATAGCTGTTAGATGGAAGGCTAATAAAATTCTAACAACAGAAACAACATTTCCTGTTTTCTTGAGCTCCCCTGCAGTTTTTAAAGGTTTGCAACCATCACTGAGAGAGGAAAAATGTAAGCTGTATCTTCAGCGTACTTCTTACTGTTAACAATACCACAAATGACCAACTGCCATAGCTCCTGTAGAACATGAAAATATCTATTTTCTTTTTTCTCTCTTTCTTTTCTCTTTCTTTTCGGTCTCTCTCTCTGCGTGTAAAACTGGTGGCATGCAGCCTTCATTCCCATGTGTTAGTTACGTAACTGCTCCCTCCTTCCCTGTTCAACCTTCCTCTCTTCTTCCCTCCATCAGCCCTTCTCCTCCTCCACCTTTCCTTGTACCTCTTTAAAAAAAATATATATATTACTTATCATACTCGGCTAATACATTCTTGCCGAGAAACAGCTGCTTTAACCAGCCTCTGTCAAATCCAATGAATCACATTAAGGAGCGAGAGAACATAATTAATTTATGAATAAAAGAGAGAAGTCGTGTTATAAAGAAAGCAAATGAAGCTTTCATGTGCATGGGGGGAAAAAGGAGGGTAGGAATAATGAAACAGGCCTGCATGTATTAATTAAATATTTAAAAGCCCTGTGTTAAGGACATGTTAGAGAGTCAGCCTCTAGATTATAACCTAAAGGGGGGCCTATGAGCTAAGGTGGTAGAATGGGTAGGGCAGTTGGATAGATTGAGAGAGATACTGATGGCCAGAGCCCCCTGATGGGAGAGCATAATATACAAGGACATTCTCAAAGCTGCTAATGAGAACCTTGACGAACTTGTACCTAGCCGGTGTCTATTCCGGTGGGGTGCCCCCACCCAGGCAGTGGCAGTGCTGGCAACACTAGCTACACTAACCCATGGGGAGGGGGTCACACTCGGACATTCAGAGAGGGGGTATATTATTGTGGCCCTGGTGGCACAATCAAAGGTCTGACTGCAGAGATGCTTGGAAATATGGTCACTACGGGGAACCATGTGGAGGTTTCAGGAGAAACCTGCATCACCTAGGTCGTGACAATGGTTAATCAAATCTCCCCTTTTTTTGCTCAGTTTTGCAGGCCTTCTCATACAGCTGCAACTGTATATGCATTCGTAAATCAAGACCTTTCTTCAGGTGGGCTCTGGGATGGTGCAACTGTTGAGAATCTGAGTCTATGGTTATTGTGAGGGAAAGGGGTTGAGTGTGTATGAGTTTGTGTGGTTCCCACAACTGCTGCGAGGGAGTAAAAAGTGTTAGGGACAATATAGGATGAATCACAATAATTGTTTGCTAAAATAATAATTGCTTGCCATAATGTAATGGTGAGACTGGTGAGAGGTAAAAATCCTTTGCATAAACTGCCACCATTAATACAAATATTAATAGCTAATTATGGAAAATAAGACAAACAGGATTTTTTAAAGAAATCTATATTTTTTTAATGGCTATATCAATCAATCAAATGTATTTATAAAGCCCATCAGCTGTTGTCAAAAAGTGCTATACAGAAACCCAGCCTAAAACCCCAAACAGCAAGCAATGCTGGTGTTAAAGCACCAGGAAAAACTCCCTAGAATGGCCAGAACCTAGGAAGAAACCTAGAGAGGACCAGGCTATGAGGGGTGGCCAGTCCTCTTCTGGCTATGCCGGGTGGAGATTATAACAGAACATGGCCAAAATATTAAAATGTTCATAGATGACCAGCCGGGTCATATAATAATCACAGTGGTTGTAGAGGTTTGCAACAGGTCAGCACCTCAGGAGTAAATGTCAGTTGGCTTTTCATAGCCAATCATTCAGAGTATCTCTACCGCTCCTGCTGTCTCTAGAGAGTTGAAACAGCAGGTCTGTGACAGGTAGCACGTCCGGTGAAGAGGTCAGGGTTCCATAGCCGCTGGCAGAATAGTTGAAACTGGAGCAGCAGCATGCCCAGGTGGACTGGGGACAGCAAGGAGTCATCAGGCCAGATAGTCCTGAGGCATGGTCCTAGGGCTCAGGTCCTCCGAGAGACCTCGATTTGTATATATAATACAAATCGAGGTGAGGGCGATGGACATGCATTTGGCGGTTGATCTGCTTCTGTTCTGTAGGTGGCACTGTGTGCTCTTTCAAAGGATGAGTCCCAGTCTCTCCGGGGGACATGGGATCCGGGGGGTCTAGGGTGGTCTGCTGGGCATTGGGATGACAACAACACTCGGGATAAGGAGGGGTTTTAGTGGGTGGAATAGTGGGGACCAATTTGAGGTTTACTTAGTAGCAATGCAAATATCAAGGTAGAGCTATATAGACACTCAATCATCATGTTACTTTTTAATTGTAACGGACTTTATATGTACCACAGGAGAACCAAGAAATGAAGAGTGACACCACGGCTGTCTTTTTGGCTCTCATGTTGATCTGCAATAGTATTGTGAAAAGACAGGACAGGAACACATCAGTCTCCAACTCACCAACTCACCATCTGACAAGTTGTTCTTTCTCTCTGCGTTTACACGGACTCACACAAATCACATTCATACATAAAGCCATAAGGTATAGTATAAAATAATAACCAGTCCTTAATACAACAAATGTATAATCTTAATTCTTAGACAATAGAACCATACCTGCAATAGTATTGTGAAAAGACAGGACAGGAACACATCAGTCTCCAATGCATCATCTGACAAGTTGTTCAATACAGGAGCATGAAGAAAGTTTAAACACATATCCTGTCTCACATCTCAAATACATTGCTAGATGCTTTGTGTTGACTAGATGCTTTGTGTTGACAGTATCAAAATACAACAACTCATGTACAAAAACACTGCAACACAAACAAGTTACAACGTGAAATCGCCTCTATCCCATTCAGACCTTAAGAGGGCCAAAACTACATCTCCTATAATTCAACGCCAGCACCAGTCGGCAGCTCAGCTAACCGTCTGCATCATAGAAAGGCATGCTAGCAAGCAACAGCAGCACTTTTAGCACCCTGGAAACTATATTAACAACAACAATACAACTATGAAAGTTACATGTTTCAATAGTCTCACAGTCCCTTATAACAATATCTACAGCATTATCCTTGGGATGTTTTATTTATTTCACGTTATTGACTTCTACAAAGGGGTAATCTGCAACACATACCTTTCTCTGTGTTTTCTCGGACTGAGGAGAACGGGTAATACCAGGGTGTTAGTAGGTGACACAAGCACCCAGATGAAATAAAAGACATTTAATGAAACAAAACCCGAAGATGTTAACATCATTCAGCTACTATAGATGCCTACCTAACATCAACAGGCAGCACCAGTAGCACAACAATTAAAAATAGACACCAAAAGTAAAGTTCCTGGCGATCATAGCGACCCTTCTGTCTGAACTTGGAATATTCCTGTTTGCGTGCTTTTTTGCCACTGACCCTCAACCTGGTTGTTCTGTTCTGCGTGGTGTACTATTCTAATAATTTGAAGTTTTATGGAATAACCTTTTTAACTCTCCTACATAATGGTACGTTTACAAACATACATTATGATAAATAGAAAAGAAGATCAGTATTTTCTTGGTTAAAGGAGAAGGAATATAAATATATATTGTTTACAGAAAACTCATTCAACAATTTTAGATGAAGTTTTTTGGAAAAAGGACTAGGGGAGTGAAATATATTTTGGGGCAAATAAATAAATTCAAAAAGGGGTGATGATATTACTTAAGTAATTTTGATCCAAATGTGCAAATTGTCCAAACAGATCATCAGGTAGATGGATTATTTTAAATATGTTATTGGACAATAAACATATGACGTGCTTCTACACCTGCATTGCTTGCTGTTTGGGGTTTTAGGCTGGGTTTCTGTACAGCACTTTGAGATATCAGCTGATGTACGAAGGGCTATATAAATACATTTGATTTGATTTGATTTGACTTATTAACTTATATGGTCCAAATAATATATATAGGAATTTATCAACTCTACAAGCAACACTAGGCTCTATTATTATGGTGGGAGATTATAATACAGTTTTAAATACCTCTATGGACCGTAAAGGAAATCACACTACAAACTATCACCCTCAGGCACTTAAGGAAATCAGGAATGTCAAGGGTATATTGGAATTAGTGGATATATGGAGGCTTAAATACCCTGAGCTAGTGCGATATACATGGCGGAGGCTTTATCAAGCCAGTCGTCTTGATCAAGCCAGTCGTCTTGATTACTTTCATATGTCATTCTCTCTGGCACCAAAAGTTAGTGTTGATAGGGGACAGAGTGCGGTCGGATCATCACATAATTGGCATATATATTACTCTTACAGAATTTCCACGTGGGCGAGGATATTGGAAATTTAATCAACGCTTACTGGATGATAACTTGTTTATTACTATGACAGAGGATTTTATAACTGACTTTTTACGACAGAACATAGGTACAGCAGAACCGCTTTTTGTAAGGGACAGGTCAAAAGAGTCCATCTTAACAAAGGAAATTGAAGGACCAACAGAACAGTCAGTAGCAATAAAAACTGTACCATTGTTATGAGCCTCCTAATGGAGGGAGGTGCAGGGAGCAGGAGAGCAAGGAAGTCCCAGTGGCAAAATAGTTTATTAGGCAGTCCCAACTCAACTACAACATCGGACTGAAACAAAACGAGGTCGCCACACACACAGGGAAGAAATCTCTACTCCTCAACTCATACCGAACGGCACAATTGCCGTGAGAAAAATAAAACCCTGTGGTGCAGACACGCACCCCTAACGAACGTAACCACAAAACAATCCCGCACAAAGACTAGCAGGCAGCGGAGGTAAATATACCCACCGAAATCAACTAATAAGACACAGGTGTAAACAATAGACAGACACAACCGAAGGGAAAAATGGATGGGTGGCAGCTAGTAGGCCGGCGACGAACGCCGAGCACCGCCCGAACAGGGAGAGGAGCCACCTTCGGTGGAAGTTGTGACAACCATAGAGGCACAGAATAAGTTAGAGGAAAAAGAAATGGTGGAACTTATTCAAGAAAGATCCAGTGTAATACATTATAAAAAAATAATGCGAACTGGATGGAATATGGGAGAAAATGCACCAATCTTCACCATAGAAATGCTACCAAAACAAATGTATTGAAACTTGTTACGAATGATGGAGTCACGCATGATTCACCAAATTATATTTTGAAAGAGGAAGTACTTTAAGAATATGTTTTAATTTCACTCTCCTCCATCTCCATTAACCGAAGCTAATTGTATGGATTTTTTAAATATTAATAATGTAAAATTAACATCTGTACAGAAAGACTCATGCGAAGTTCAAATTACAGAGGAGGAACTACTTGATGCCTTTAAAACTTGTTAAGGATAGGGGGCAGTATTTCCCCTTTGGATGAATTGCGTGCCCATAGTGAACTGCATCAAAATCTGTCCTAAATTGCTAATATATGCATAGTATAATTAATATTGGATAGAAAATACTCTGACGTTTCTAAAACCGTTTGAATTATGTCTGTGAGTATAACAGAACTCACAGGGCAGGCAATCTTGCAAACTAGTTTTGAAATCCTGCAAGTTGGGGCAACTTTGACGTCATCGCCCCCTCCCTTTCCAACAAGTTATGGATCTGGAAACACTTCCTATGTTTTCCACTAGATGTCCTCATTCAGTAGAAACTGTAATGGAGCATTTGCTGTGAACTTTGAACTAATGGGAAGGAAAGTGCGAGAGTGTCGCAAAAGATTCATGTGCTTGAAGGCACATATGCGTTGGAGTGCTTTGTCTGTTCCATTCAGCCCAGATGAACTAGGATGGCCCGGTTGGAATGCTATTCGGTCTGTATGATTATAACATCCTGAAGATTGATTCTGCACTTAGATTGACCAGTAATATGTAATTTGGAAGTTTTTATGCAAAATTATCCTGGACCAGAAGTCATTTTTTGGGCATTTGGGCTGAAAGTGGAAGCAAATGCTGCTACATGGACACTAGAATTGAACATTATGAAACAAAATTATTTATTGTTGAACTAGGACTCCTTGCACTACATTCTGGTCGAATATCATCAAAGGTAAGGGAATATTCATGTTGTAACTTTGTATTTCTGTTGACTCCAACATAGCGGAGAAATATTGTTACGTCTGAGCGCCGTCTCAGATTATTGCATGGTAGGCTTTTTCCGTAACGTAAAAAAAAAATGTGACACAGCGGTTGCATTAAGAACCCGTGTATCTTTTTAATTATATGTAGAACATGTATCTTTAGTCAAAGTTTATGATGAGTATTTCTGTTATCTGGCGTAGCTTTCTATAATTCCTCTGGACATTTTGGAGAATTTTCTGAACATGGCGTCAATGTAAACCGAGATTTATGGATATAAAATGCATATTATCGAACAAAACATAAATGTACTGTGTAACATGTCATATGACTGTCATCTGATGAAGATTTTCAAGAGGTTAGTGAATTTATTTTATTTTTAATCCTGCTTTTGTGATTTTTTTTTGTGGTACAAAATGGCTACATTTTCTCTTTGTTTTGGTGGTGGTCTAACATAAATATATGCTGTGTTTTCGCCGTAAAACATTTAAAAAATCTGACACGCTGGGTAGATGAACAAGGTGTTTATCTTTCATTTTAGGTATTGGACTTGTTAATGTGTGGTTCTTAAATATTTCTACGAATATTTTTGCATTCCCTGCGCCACCATTTCAGCTGAACGGGGGGGGGGGGGGGGTGTAGTTCCTGTAGGGGAACCCATAAGCTTAACAAGTTTTAACTTCTATAGGGTAGGGAGCAGCATTTGGAATTTTGGATGAAAAGCATGCCTAAATTAAACTACCTTCTACTCAGGCCCAGAAGATAGGATATGCATATAATTAGTAGATTTCGATAGAAAACACTAACGTTTCCAAAACTGTTAAAATAATGTCTGAGTATAACAGAACTGATTTGGCAGGCGAAAACCTTCAGGAACCATTCAGGAAGTAGTTTTTGTTTGTAGTTTTCTATTCAATGCCATTACAGTATCCATTGACTTCGGACTCAAATTGCAGTTCCTATGCCTTCCACTAGATGTCAACAGTCTTTAGAAATTGTTTCAGGCTTGTATTCTGAAAAATTTGAGCCTGTGGATTAATGAAAAAAATGTGCGAACAAAACAGAGGTTTCCAGATATAAAGAGACTTTATTGAACAAAGGGAACATTTATTGAATAAATGAATGTCTTCTGAGTGCAAACATATGAAGATCATCACAGGTAAGTGATTAATTTAATCTATTTCTGACTTGTGTAACTCTTCTACTTGGCTGGTTACTGTTTGTAATGATTTGTCTCCTAGGCTGTGTTCTCAAATATTCATAAGGTATGCTTTCGCCGTAAAGCATTTTTTTAAATCTGACACCGTGGTTGGATTCAAAAGAAGTTAATCTATGTAAAATAGTTGTATCTTTTCAGAATTTTTATAATGACTATATCTGTATTTGAATTTGGCGCACTGCAATCTCACTGGATGTTGGCCAGGTGGAACGCTAGCATCCCACATACCCTATAGAGGTTAAGTCCAGGAAAACTCCAGGGCTGGATGGCATACCAGTGGAAGTATACCAAACTTGTTTTGATATACTCAGCGGACCATTATTAGCATGTTTTAACCACTACTATATAAGCGAGATTATCGGACACGCAACAGGAAGGTCTGATTTTGTCAGGCGGTGGGTAACTGGTGCATTGAATCAGGCGCAGGAGAGCAGAGATGAGTGTACAAGGTATTTAATTCCATGACAGCACCAGTATACAGACAATACTCAAGGTGCGGAGGAATACCGGTCACTCGAAAATAACGGGCATAAATAAATAACCAACCGTCAAGAACCGACATGAACAATCAATAAACACGCACACTAACATGTGGGAAACTGAGGGTTAAATAATGAACATATAATTGGGGAATAGAAACCAGATGTGTAGAAAACAAAGACAAAACAAATGGAAAATGAAAAGTGGATCGGCAATGGCTAAAAGACTGGTGACGTCGACCGCCGAACGCTGCCCGAACAAGGAGAGGGACCGACTTTGGCGGAGGTCGTGACAGATTTACTTATTACTGAAAGAGGACATACAGTGGGGCAAAAAAGTATTTAGTCAGCCACCAATTGTGCAAGTTCTCCCGCTTAAAAAGATGAGAGAGGCCTGTCATTTTCATCATACAGTAGGTACACTTCAACTATGACAGACAAAATGAGAAGAAAAAAAATCCAGTAAATCATATTGTAGGATTTTTTTATGATTTTATTTGCAAATTATGGTGGAAAATAAGTATTGGGTCAATAACAAAAGTTTATCTCAATACTTTGTTATATACCCTTTGTTGGCAATGACAGAGGTCAAACGTTTTCTGTAAGTCTTCACAAGGTTTTCACACACTGTTGCTGGTATTTTGGCCCATTCCTCCATGCAGATCTCCTCTAGAGCAGTGTTGTTTTGGGGCTGTTGCTGGGCAACACAGACTTTCAACTCCCTCCAAAGATTTTCTATGGGGTTGAGATCTGGAGACTGGCTAGGCCACTCCAGGCCCTTGAAATGCTTCTTACGAAGCCACACCTTCGTTGCCCGGGCGGTATGTTTGGGATCAATTTCATGCTGAAAGACCCAGCCACATTTCATCTTCAATGCCCTTGCCGATGGAAGGAGGTTTTCACTCAAAATCTCACGATACATGGCCCATTAATTCTTTCCTATACACGGATCAGTCGTCCTGGTCCCTTTGCAGAAAAACAGCCCTAAAGCATGATGTTTCCACCCTATGCTTCACAGGAGGTATGGTGTTCTTTGGATGCAACTGAGTTTTTAATAAAAAGTTATATTTTGGTTTCATCTGACCATATGACATTCTCCCAATCTTCTTCTGGATCATCCAAATGCTCTCTAGCAAACCTCAAACGGGCCTGGACATGTACTGGCTTAAGCAGGAGGACACGTCTGGCACTGCAGGATTTGAGTCCCTGGCGGCGTAGTGTGTTACTGATGGTAGGCTTTGTTACTTTGGTCCCAGCTCTCTACAGGTCATTCACTAGGTCCCCCCGTGTGGTTCTGGGATTTTTTGCTCACTGTTCTTGTGATCATTTTGACCCCACGGGGTGAGATCTTGTGTGGAGCCCCAGATCGAGGGAGATTATCAGTGGTCTTGTATGTCTTCCATTTCCTAATAATTGCTCCCACAGTTGATTTCTTCAAACCAAGCTGCTTACGTATTGCAGATTAAGTCTTCCCAGCCTGGTGCAGGTCTACAATTTTGTTTCTGGTGTCCTTTGACAGCTCTTTGGTCTTGGCCATAGTGGAGTTTGGAGTGGGACTGTTTGAGGTTGTGGACAGGAGTCTTTATACTGATAACAAGTTCAAACAGGTGCCATTAATACAGGTAATGAGTGGAGGACAGAGGAGCCTCTTAAAGAAGAAGATACAGGTCTGTGAGTGCCAGAAATCTTTATTGTTTGTAGGTGACCAAATACTTATTTTCCACCATAATTTTCAAATTAATTCATAAAAAATCCTACAATGTGATTTTCTGGATTTTCTTTCTCATTTTTGTCTGTCATAGTTGAAGTGTACCTATGATGAAAATGACATGCCTCTCTCATCTTCTTAAGTGGGAGAACTTGCACAATTCGTGGCTGAATAAAATCTGTTTTGCCCCACTGTATGTTAACATTATCTAAGTTTTTAGGGTATCTGTCTTTCGTTAAAAGGGAATTCAGCAGAGCAAAACGTGTGCAGCCAGTCCCCATCATACTATTGTCGACGTAAGTCCAATAATAAAATCCATAAGAATATTTATACATTAATAGCAAAAAGTTTGCAACCTATATTGAAAGCTATGTTTGTGTTTACAGCTGACAGATTGCCAAGTATGATCACGGCTGCATGATATACTCTGAACAATTACGGCGGAGAAGATGACATAGATGCAATTCTCGTGTTCTGTACAAACATTTTTTCAAACACACCGAGATCCGAGGATTTACCCGTCCCATCAAATCCCCCGGGAACCTCCACCCACTCGCACCATATTCAAGACCCATACAAGCAACGTACAACTCAGGCGCAAGTACATTGCTCAGAATCAACCCATCCCGGACACGGTATGAAGCCATTATCATATATATATATATGTTATATATATATATGTTATTAGTTATACATATTTTATTATTTAGAACATTTTTATGATTGAATATGTTAAAACAATGACAAATAATATTTTTTTCAGACTCCAACAAGACATGCCCAGCAGAATCTGGAATGCTTTGCGAAAAAAGTCAAGAGTCCCCGGTTTCCGCGATTCGTCAGAACAGCCCTCGTCAAAAAAGCAGAGGTAATTTAAATATATAGAGCATGCGGAGGATTTCGGCTCACCGGACATTCACAATAAAACACCGAAACCGGAGGATTTCACCTTTTTAAATGACATTTCAGAGGTAGACGACCTGCTATTATGTGAGGCGGCCAACCTTCTTGATTCCTCCAATTCTTGGTGGAAACACCCGAACCTGAAATAGAACAAGCTAGATTTTTCACAGCTCTAAAATCTCCCGAAAGGTTTTGCTCCACAAACAAATGGTGGCTTTACTTGAGCGACAATACAATCAGGATCTATCCTTCTGGCATAGAACAATGCCACGTTTGTTAAACAGCAATCCGATTAAAAAACGAAAATACAGGCGCTAAAAACATATATGTAACATGTAACCTTCCAGAATACACATAATTAATTATCCAAATGGCTGAGCCAACAGACATAATTGAGACAGTTGAAAGCCTGTTATCCCAGATACCACCTGAACTCCAAGCTATAATTAACCAGATGAATGAGGATGAGGTAACAGACATAATTACGATAGATGAAAGCATATTATCCCAGATTCCCTCCAAACTCATAGAATTAATTAATCATATGAATGAGTCCAGGACGACCGATGCCCTCATATCGTTAATTAACCAGATGAATGAGAGCCTAAGATCTTCTACACCGGACCCCCCACAAACCCTGCCATTAACACTCATTTCTGAAGAGTCTGAACTGCAATACAATGTTTTTGAGGAATGGGAAAATTGTCTAATAGATCAGGAGGTATCGATCAGCAATGGTATCGATAGAAGTGTCCGGGTTGTGTACCGAAATAAATGCAGCAATACAGAGATTTGACAGTTTTTCAATTTCACATGGATGAATCAGAATCTTGACTATGCAGTGTTTTATGTAATGATATTGGATACTCTGAATGAACTGTTAGACAGGGCGAGAGATTATGGCGAACCTCATGATGTCTTACAGTTGGAAATTTGTGTAGATACAATGTTTTGCAGGCTCTCTCTTATTTTACCCAATGGCGAAGCAGATCTTGAACAATTTATAGCCCTGCTGGAACGACTTGTTCAGTAAAAAATGTATCCGTCATAGCTGATAGAACCCTCGAGCTTGTAGTGCAAATAATACGTCAACCCCTGGGTGGTGGGGGTCAGAGAAGGAAACTAGATAGCCTAATGCAATCAGAAATCATAAGCAATAAAAGGGCATACCTCATAAACGTTCACAATCATGTTAATAAGCTATGCTTTGCAATAGGCCTCGCACATTTACTCATCCCTAGATGTACGGATCTAGTGGCATTACACAAGGCTAGAGAGCTCCAAATGGCCGTGGGTCTAGGTATACAGGATGCGGTGGCTTTCTCGGACATAGTCAAATTTGAAAACTTTCTGAACAATAAGATTGTTGTTTTGTACCACAGTAGAGCTAATGCAGCTCTCTTGAAATTCCAAAACAACCCACAACCTCATCCTCAGATTCTGTAGTTTTATGTGCAAAACGACCATTACTATGCTATTACCAACATCACAGCGTTTTTAGGCTCGCCATATGTGTGTCCATCCTGCCATACCGGCTACACCCGAAAGGGGGGGTGGCACTCGTGCAGTTATAACTGTTCAGTATGTCTGGATGAAAATTGTCCGATGCAGCCCTTATTAATGTCACAACTGTTTACAGATTTACAGGCCTTGGGGTGCCATGTTTAAATGTTGTGTTTTTCGAAACAGTAGGCTGAACGACATGTGCGGTGACAATCCGTATAGGGTGTCAGGTTTAAATTTTATGGCTGCAGGGGCAGTATTGAGTAGCTTGGATGAAAAGGTGCCCATATCAAATGGCCTGCTCCTCAGTCATAGTTGCTAACATTTGCATATTATTATTAGTATTGGATAGAAAACACTCTGAGGTTTATAAAACTGTTTGAATGTTGTCTGTGAGTATAACAGAACTCATATTGGCAGACAAAATCCTGAGTTGAAATTAAAACAAGTCAGAAATCTGAGCTTGTATGTAGTCCCCAATGAAATCCACTTGAGATATGAATGATTTTGCACTGCCTAGGGGTTCCACTAGATGTCAACCATCAATATAACTTAGAATGATGCTTCTATGTTGTTGTGGGAGTGAATGAGAGCAGAATATATCAGCTGTCCATCAAGCAGCCATTTTGTGATCCCACTTTTTCCTCATGGTAGTCACTTGCGTTCCATTGCTCACGAAGACAAGAAAGAATACTCCGGTTGGAACTTTATTGAAGCTATATGTTAAAAACATCCTAATGATTGATTCTGTGCTTAGTTTGAAATATTTTTTTGACCGGTAATATCACTTTTTGAAGTTTTTGTCCGATATAACGCTGACCAGATTTAGCGTTTGGATATGTATACCAAACGCTCTAACAAAAGAAGGTATTTGGACATAAATAACAGACATTTTCGAACAAAACAAACAGTTATTGTGGACCTGGGATTCCTGGAGTGCTTTCTGATGTAGATCATCAAAGGTAAGGGAATATTTATCATGTAATTTCTTGTTTATGTTGACGCCATCTTTGCGGCTGTGGTGTTTTTAAATTGAGCGCCGTCTCAGATTATTGCATGCATTTCTTTTTCCGTAAAGTTTTTTTTAAATCTGACACAGCGGTTGCATTAAGGAGAGGTATATCTATAATTCCATGTGTATAACTATATTATCATCTACATTTATGATGAGAATTTCTGTTGAATGATGTGGCTATGCAAAATCACTGGATGTTTTTGGTTCTGGTGAATCTAACGCGCCAATGTAAACTCAGATGTTTTTGATATAAATATGCACTTTATCAAACCAAACATGCATGTTTTGTGTAACATGAAGTCCTATGAGTGTCATCTGATGAAGATAATTCAAGGTTAGTGATTAATTTTATCTTTATTTCTGGTTTTTGTGAAGGCTATATTTTGCTGGAAAATGGCTGTGCTTATTGTGGTTTGGTGGAGACCTAACATAATTGTTTGTAGTGCATTCGCTGAAAAGCCTATTTGAAATCAGACACTTTGGTGGGAACTTCTTAAGGTATAGTGGGCAGCACTTTCTCTTTTTGGATAAATAGTGTGCCCAATTTCAACTTCCTGCTACTCATGCCAAGAATATAAGATATGCATATTATTAGTATATTTGGATAAAAAAACACTGAAGTTTCTAAAACTGTTTGAATCATGTCTGTGAGTATAACATAACTTATGTAGCAGGCAAAACCCCGTGGACTAACCGTTCAGAATTTATTTTTTGAGGTCTCTGTCTGTTCAGTGGGTTCTCATTGGCAAACAATATTTCTTAGGAACTCGTTTTCAGTTCCTACTGCTTCCACTGGATGTCACCAGGCTTTGGAATTTGGTTGGGGTTATTCATTTGTGCAATGAAGAAGTACGGCCATCTAGGAACTGAGTAACACTGTTGAGATTTGCGCAAGACTTGTAAAGTAGCTTGGTTTGTTGTGTTCCTGTATTGAACACAGATAGACCCGTCTTCAATTTGATCGATTATTAAAGTTTAAAAATACATAAAGTTGTATTACAAAAGTGGTTTGAAATAGTTTGGCAAAGTTTATAGGCAACTTTTGAAATATTTTGTAGTGACATTGCGCATTTTGGAAGCTGTTTTTTTCTGGATCAAACGCGCCAAATAAGTTGACATTTTGGATATATATGGACGGAATTAATCGAACAAAAGGACCAATTGTGATGTTTATGGGACATATTGGAGTGCCAACAAAAGAAGCTCATCAAAGGTAAGGCATGTTTTATATTTTATTTCTGCATTTTGTGTAGCACCTGCAGGGTTGAAATATGCTACCCTCTTTGTTTACTGTTGTGCTATCATCAGATAATAGCTTCTTATGCTTTCGCCGAAAAGCCTTTTTAAAATCTGACATGTTGGCTGGATTCACAATGAGTGTAGCTTTAATTGAGTATCTTACATGTGTGATTTAATGAAAGTTTGATTTTTATATCATTTAAAAAAAAATTCTGCGCTGCATTTTCCCTGGCTTTTGCCCAAGTGGGACTCAAACGTCCCCTATCTCATAAGATATTAACAACGAAAATAGAATTAAAATGACATAAAACACATGAATGTTTTAGGAATTGTAATTATGAGATTTCCGTGGGTTGAATTTTGGCACCCTCTATTTTCACTGGTAGTTGTCATATCGATCCCGGTATTGGGATTGCAGCCATAACAGGATAACACTCTAGCTCAGCAGATGTCCCCGGGAAGGAAATCCTACTTCATGGAGAGCTATGAGGACGTTACCAAAGCGCCATTTTCTTATTTAATTGTGGATTTAAAAGCAAATACTCCAGAACACCTGAGGCTACGAACTGGTCTGTTCCCATGGGAGTGGCCGGCTGCGTACATTCCTAAAAAGTAACCGCTATGTCTCTGCGTTTAAAAAGAAACCTGCCCCTCTTGAGAAGCCTAGTTGGGGCTACAGCTAAAGAACGGAAGGCCATCTTGGTCACTGTTTTTCAGATCTCATATTATCCCTATGAGAGATTGCTTTGAATCTTCTCAAAGGACTCATTCCACTCACCCTGACCTAATTTAAAAAAATAAAGAGACAAAAGATAGCAATCAAACTCTTTGCCAATAAAATGGCCAGTCATCAAAAGAAAAGACATAGCATACAACAGTCTGGGGGTTTTCTTCTGCCTTTGCTAACTATAGCTGTGCCCTTCATCACCAGACTTATTGCTGCCAGACGTGGGGGTTGAACACAGAGTATGATGGCAAATAAAATGTACCTGGTGCCTCAACAAGAGTTGGATAGACTTAAAAAAACAAATGCAGGGTCCTGAAAATATCAGACAAACAGCGGGAAATGATTTGGATATGGCCATGAAGGATATTTTGAATCGAAAAGGATTGAACCCTTATGATAAGGTTCAAAAATACACAAACCTATTGCAATGGTATTTGGCCTTGGTAAAACAAGGTGAGAGAGAGACCAACCATTTAACGCTTTCCCTACCGGACCCTTTAAAATATGAAGCGTCTCGCGATAGCCAAGCCCCTGTATTGCCTGTACCTGCGATCTTACCGGCTGAAGATAAAATGCCTGTTGAAGATAAAGTTATGCATGACATGTTGACACATGTTCCGGCACGTAACAGGAAAAATGTTAGATACATTATGAACAAGATAAATACTCAAAGGGGACCGCTACTTGGGATAACAAAGGAGAGTTTATCCTTCAGGTCGCTGTTGTCAAGGGTTCACATATCCTTGACTTGCTTAAAAGTACCACGGCAGCCCAAAAGGTTGCTGATGACAGAAGACCTCCCGGGTGGCATCAGTTTCTTAAGGCCCTGGCAATCCTCAACATTCCTCTCTCGGGTGTATCCAACTATAAGCTTCGTCAACAGATTCAAGCTTTAAAACAAAAAAACAACGAGCTACAGCACCCCTAAAGATGACTCAACAACCCCCCCCCTACGAAAGGGATGATGATAACTCATTTACCCCCCTGAACATCTCCGGACCTTTTCCTAATCCCGATCTTTCAGGGTGGTTAGACTTTTCAATTACTATGGTTAAATTCAATATATTTTATTTGATCAATTAAGCAATTTAACATTTGTGGCATTGAAACATTTGACGTGAGCATACACCTTGATTACATGGTCTTAAAGGACACATATTTGACATTTTCTAACAAAACAAGCTACGTTATCATTACTTCTTAAATCATCATTATAATGAGGCATAACATCTTCAAAAGAAACTCCCCGGGCTCTTTGGCATAGGTAGAATACACAGTGTTGACCACATGTAATGGAAAGGTTATCTTGCACTTGTTTGATGCTGCAGCTTAACTTTGATCCGTTTTGGTCAAAAATTCTTTAATAGATTTGGGGAAATGTGAAAAACCGGGGGGAAAGCCGTCAAATCAAAAAAAGTTTAGATTTTTCTTCCTCCTTCATCTTCTAATGTCACAGCTAGCCAATGTTCACCCGGCATGTGTTTAGGATGGGTATTTACAATTTACATGGCCGGCCGCTCCGGCCATTTCTCAATAGGTAATTCATCACAAGCCCACACTCCACAAAATTGTTTTCCAATCAATCGGCTCATGAGCCCTTCCAACTCTTGGGTATTCATGTCTTTGCTCAACGATCCTTAATAATAATCCACTAAGACCTGTCTTCGGGCATTCACTTCCAACATTGAGTCAGAGCATGCATAAACAATCATGCTAACTGTACAGGCTAAAGGTGTACGGAAACGTATTTCCAGCCTGAGGTTACCACAGACAGATTTCCTGAGGTGTCATCATCAGGTGATAAATTGAAAGCATACAATGTGTAACCCTCTGCAAAATCATTTCTATCAATGGGTAAAGAGAGATCGTTTAGATGCCTCCCGGTAGCCAGGAATAGATTATAAAATTCTCGCACAGATATGTTATTAAATTGCGGTTGGAAAGACTTAGCAGGGACCTGACCTCCGTCCTGACAGAGAGCTAAATACTCTGCATTGAAGTGTTGAAAATGAAATGGGTTTTTATGTAAGCTGCCCGTATTAGAGGCGTGATCAACCAAACCTATAACAATGTATCGGGGTAAAGGGGGTAAAGGGTTGCCCCCAACATCTTCATAGTTAAGAACACTATAACAATATGGAAGAAAATTAAACATATTCTACAATGACCAATATCACTTCCTAAAAAAAACAACCATATGCAACAATCCTTGCATAGCTTTTCAGAATTCTCAGATAAATTGGTCCAATTGGAAAACTAAAGGCATAGAAACCATAAATTACTTGTTAACAGGTATGGGGAGTCAAACATTTAATAAAGAACGGACAAGGAACGAGACAGTAAGAGCGTTAGCAAACTAATAATACAGACAAAAAATTATTAATGCAGCAGCGGGGAACAGAGCTGGGGCACTGACAAATATCGGGGAGGAAATGAACAGGTGATAATTGAGTCCAGGTGAGCCCAATAACGCTGATGCGTGTGAAGAGGGAAGGCAGGCATGCGTGATGGATGGCAGGAGTGCGTGATGCAGGGCAACCTGGCGCCCTCAAGCACCAGGGGGAGCGAAGAGCGGGAGCAGACGTGACACCTGGGCAAACCGGCCGAGAAATGGGCACTGGGCAAGCCAGTTGCGGCGTAGAAGCCTGACGAAGCCGCAGGAGCGCTGAGGCATGGGAGCCTGATGATCCGGCTGAGACGAGACCTGTCGATCCCGCTGCAGAGAGGGAGCCCGATGATCCGGTGGATAATGACGTGGGATGGGAAGCCGCCCAGCCAACCGAGGCAAGGAAACCTCTCGAGCCAGCCAGGATGTGGAGGCCCGATGGGCTGGCTTAGGCACACCCGGTTCCATCTGCGGCGGAATCCACCCCGACGTCAACAACAACAAAAAACTCCTGGACCGGCTGTGCGAACAAGAACTGACGATCCGGTTGAGGCCCGACGTGGGATTGGGGCCATCCGAGCCAACTGGGGCAAAGAAACCTCTCGAGCCAGCTAGGGCGTGGAAGCCCGACGAGCTGGCTAGGCACCCCCGGTTCCATCAGTGGCGACCCAGAGCCAATGTCAACATACCAACCGGAATGCCAGTACTCCCCGATGCTTCGTATGTTGGCTGCTGCATTCTGTCCCATGTTATGACGCTGGGGGGAGACGAAGCAGGTACGGGGAGTAAAACATTTCATAAATTTTTATTCATTTCACAGGTAGGCTAGTTGAGAACAAGTTCTCATTTGCAACTGCGACCTGGCCAAAATAAAGCAAAGCAGTTCGACACATAAAACAACACAGAGTTACACATGGAATAAACAAACATACAATCAATAATACAGTAGAAAAGTCTATATACAGCATGTGCAAATGAGGTAGGATAAGAGAAGTAAGGCAATAAATAGGCTATGGTGGCGAAGTAATTACAATATAGCAATTAAACACTGGAATGGTAGGGTGTGCAGAAGATGAATGTGCAAGTAGAGATACTGGGGTGCAAAGGAGCAAGATAAATACATACAGTAAGGGGATGAGGTAGATTGGATGGGCTATTTACAGATGAGCTATGTACAGGTGCAGTGATCTATGAGCTGCTCTGACAGCTGGTGCTTAAAGCTAGTGAGGGAGGTAAGAGTCTCCAGCTTCAGAGATTTTTGCAGTTCGTTCCAGTCATTGGCAGCAGAGAACTGGAAGGATAGGCGGCCAAAGGAAGAATTGGCTTTGGGGGTGACCAGTGAGATATTTCTGCTGCAGTGCCTGCTAAGGGTGGGTGCTGCTATGGTGACCAGTGAACTGAGATAAGGCGGGGCTTTATCTAGCAGAGACTTGTAGATGACCAGGAGCCAGTAGGTTTGGCGACGAGTATGAAACGAGGGCCAGCCAACGAGAGCATATAGGTCGCAGTGGTGGGTAGTATATGGGGCTTTGGTGCCAAAACGGATGGCACTGTGATAGACTGCATCCAATTTGTTGAGTGGAGTGTTGGAGGCTATTTTGTAAATGACATCGTCAAAGTCGAGGATCGGTAGGATGGTCAGTTTTACGAGGGTGTGTTTGGCAGCATGAGTGAAGGATGCTTTGTTGCGAAATAGTAAGCCGATTTCTATAATTAATTTTGGATTGGAGATGTTTAATGTGAGTCCGGATGGAGAGTTTACAGTCTAACCAGACACCTAGGTATTTGTAGTTATCCACATATTCTAAGTCAGAACCGTCCAGAGTAGTGATCAAATCAAATGTTATTTGTCACATACACATGGTTAGCAGATGTTAATAAGAGTGTAGCGAAATGCTTGTGCTTCTAGTTCCGACAATGCAGTAATAACGAGTAATCTAACCTAACAATTTCACGACAACTACCTTATACACACAAGTTTAAAGGAATGAAGAATATGTACATAAAAATTTATGAATGAGTGATGGTACAGAACGGCATAGACAAGATGCAGTAGATGGTATCGAGTACAGTATATACATATGAGATGACGAATGTAGGGTATGTAAACATATAAAAGTGGCATTGTTTAAAGTGGCTAGTGATACTTGTATTACATCGAGATGGCGAGATGCAGTAGATGGTATAGTGTACAGTATATACATACAGTGGGGCAAAAAAGTATTTAGTCAGCCACCAATTGTGCAAGTTCTCCCACTTAAAAAGATGAGAGGCCTGTAATTTTCATCATAGGTACACTTCAACTATGACGGACAAAATGAGAAAAAAAATCCAGAAAATCACATTGTAGGATTATTAATAATTTTTTTTGCAAATGATGGTGGAAAATAAGTATTTGGTCATTAACAAAAGTTTCTCAATACTTTGTTATATACCCTTGGTTGGCAATGACAGAGGTCACTTAACTTACTACCCTCTCCACTACTGTCCCGTCAATGTGGATGGGGGGGGGGGGGGGTGCTCCCTCTACTATTTCCTGAAGTCCACGATCATCTTCTTTGTTTTGAGTTTGAGGTTATTTTCCTGACACCACACTCCGAGGGCCCTCACCTCCTCCCTGTAGGCCGTCTCGTCATTGTTGGTAATCAAGCCTACCACTGTAGTGTCATCTGCAAACTTGATGATTGAGTTGGAGGGCGTGCATGGCTACGCAGTCGTGGGTGAACAGGGAGTACAGGAGAGGGCTCAGAACGCACCCTTGTGGGGCCCCAGTGTTGAGGATGAGCGGGGTGGAGATGTTGTTACCTACCCTCACTTCCTGGGGGCGGCCCGTCAGGAATCCAGTACCCAGTTGCGCAGGACGGGATCGAGACCCAGGGTCTCGAGCTTGATGATGAGTTTGGAGGGTAGTATGGTGTTAAATGCTGAGCTGTAGTCGTTTAACAGCATTCTCACATAGGTATTCCTCTTGTCCAGATGGGTTAGGGCAGTGTGGTTGCGATTGCGTCGACTGTGGACCTATTGGGGAGGTAAGCAAATTGGAGTGGGTCTAGGGTGCCAGGTAGGGTGGAGGTGATATGGTCCTTGACTAGTCTCTCAAAGGACTTCATGATGACGGAGGTGAGTGCTATGGGGCGGTAGTAGTTTAGCTCAGTTACCTTAGCTTTCTTCGGAACAGGAACAATGGTGGCCCTCTTGAAGCATGTGGGAACTGGGATAAGAATTGATTGATTATGTCCGTAAACACACCAGCCAGCTGGTCTGTGCATGCTCTGAGGACGCGGCTGGGGATGCCGTCCGGGCCTGCAGCCCTGCGAGGGTTAACACGTTTAAATGTTTTACTCACGTCGGCTGCAGTGAAGGAGTGTCCTCAGGTTTTGGTAGCGGGCTGTGTCAGTGGCACAGCTCAAATTGAGCAAATAAGCTTTTTAGTCTGTCTGGGAGCAATACATGCTGGTCCGCGGCAGGGCTGGTTTTCTTTTTGTAATCCGTGATTGACTGTAGACCCTGCCACATACCTCTCGTGTCTGAGCCGTTGAATTGCGACTGTCTATAGGCTGGGAGCAACAAAATGGAGTCGTGGTCAGCTTTTCAGAAAGGAGGACGGGGGCGGGCCTTATATGCATCGCGGAAGAATAACAATGATCCAGGATTTTATCAGCCCTGGTTGCACAATCGATATGCTGATAGAATTTAGGGAGTCTTGTTTTCAGATTAGCCTTGTTAAAATCCCCAGCTACAATGAATGCAGCCTCAGGATTTGTGGTTTCCAGTTTACATGGAGTCCAATGAAGTTCTTTCAGGGCCATCGATGTGTCTGCTTGGGGGGTAATATGTGCGGCTGTGATTATAATCGAAGAGAATTCTCTTGGTAGATAATGCGGTCGACATTTGATTGTGAGGAGTTCTAAGTCAGGTGTACAGAAGGACTTGAGCTCCTGTATGTTATGATCACACCACGTCTTGTTAATCATAAGGCATACCCCCCCGCCCTTCTTCTTACCAGAAACATGCTTGTTTCAGTCGGCGCGATGCGTGAAGAAACCAGCTGGCTCTACTGACTCCGATAACGTATCTCGAGTTAGCCATGTTTCCGTGAAGCAAAGATTGTTACTGTTTCTCTGGAATACCCTTGCTCTGATTTCATCTACCTTGTTGTCAAGAGACTGGACATTGGCGAGTAGTATGTTTGGGAGCGGTGCGCGATGTACCCGTCTCCGGAGCCTGACCAGAAGACCGCTTCGTCTGCCTCTTTTACGGCGTCATTGTTTTGGTTGGCTGGCTGGGATCCGATCCATTGTCCTGGGTGGTGGGCAAAACAGAGGATCCGCTTCGGGAAGTCGTATTCCTGGTGAGTTGACATTGCTCTTATATCCAATAGTTCCTCCCTACTGTATGTAATAAAACCTAAGATTACCTGGGGTACCAATGTAAGAAATAACACGTAAAAAAATAAATACAGCATAGTTTTCTAGGTACGTGAAGCGAGGCGGCCATCTCTGTCGGCGCCGGAAGTTAGGATTTGGATACTGGACGGGCAGGCAGGTGCAGGCAGTGAACGGTTGAAGAGCATGCATTTAGTTTAACTTGCATTTAAGAGCAGTTGGAGGCCACAGAAGGAGAGTTATATGGCATTGAAGCTCATCTGGAGATGAGTTAACACAGTTTCCAAAGAAGGGCCAGAGGCATACAGAATGGTGTCATCTGCGTAGAGGTGGATCAAATAATCACCAGCAGCGAGAGCGACATCATTGATGTATACAGAGAAGAGAGTCGGCCCGAGAATTGAACCCTGTGGCACCCCCATAGAGACTGCCAGAGGTACGGACAGCAGGCCCTCCGATTTGACATACTGAACTCTATCAGAGAAGTAGTTGGTGAACCAGGCGAGGCAATCATTTGAGAAACCAAGGCTGTTGAGTCTGTCAATAAGGATGTTGTGATTGACAGAGTCGAAAGCCTAAGCCAGGTTGATAAATACGGCTGCACAGTAATGTCTCTTATCGATGGCGGTTATGATATGACCTTGAGCTTGACTGAGGTGCACCCATGACCAGCTCTGAAACCAGATTGCATAGTGGAGAAGGTAAGGTGAGATTTGAAATGGTCGGTAGAACGAGACAGGAACAGCGTCAGCAAACTAATACTAAAGACAAAAACAAAACATTGCATCAGCGGGGCACAGAGCTGGGGAACTGACAAATTTAGGGGAGGAAATTAACAGGTGATAAGTAAGTCCAATAACGCTGATGCGCGTGACGAGGGAAGGCAGGTATGCGTGACGGATGGCAGGAGTGCGTGATACAGGGCAACCTGGCGCCCTCAAGTGCCAGGGGGAGGGAGGAGCAGGAGCAGACGTGACACAAACTTTGGGTAATCTTATTTGAGTCAGAAAAGGATGTTCATATGATAAGGAAGATATATCAAATCTTGAAGAGAGCATATCCAACCTCTTAGGAAAAAATATATACGATTGGAACCAAGACTTAAAAAAAACTGTTTGTCACGTCTAATCAAGGTGGGTGGAATCAGGCGCAGAGAGCAGATAGCGATATAAACGTTTATTCTCCGGTGAACAAGAAACACGGTCAACCCAATACACACAGGGTGAACAATCCAACACAGGATAAAAGACGAACCGGAGAAATAAGAACACAAGAATACACCGACAGACATAGATGACAAATAAACAATCCCGCACAACACAAGGGTGGGACAACCTACTATATATACAGCCACTAATAAACTAAACAACACACAGGTGAAACCAATCAGACAAAACCAACAGATACATGAAAAGGGATCGGTAGTGGCTAGTAGGACGGTGACGACGACCACCGAGCACCGCCCGAACGGGCAGGAGAGCCAACCTCGGCGGAAGTCGTGACACTGTTATTGGCACATGGAGGGACATTTGGAGTTTAACTAACAAAATTACAGTTAAGAAAAATGTACGCTTAATCAAGTATAATGTATAGAATTTGTCAACTAAAAGACAAAATTCACATTCTACAGTACAACGGCATAGTAATGTCTTAAGTGTAAACTAATAATCCATGCTTTTTGGGAATGCTATAAAGTCCAGATTGTTGTAGGCGGAGCTAGAAAGTTGGCTGTCTGAAGTATTACAATGTAAACATACTTTTCATTTGTCTGTCTACAGTTTTCAAGACATGGCATATCGAGTGTAGTCAGATACCCGACGGGTTTGACGATTGTCTTATCACGCAACTTGAAAAAACGTATACTAAAAACTTGGAAATTAATCATTCCGCCATCATTAACAATGGTAAAATCAGATTATTAATTATTTAAATATGTCAAGTGTATGGGCTACAGAGAGAAACAAAATGGTGCAGTTTCAGGCCATGTGGCAGTGAATCTGTGCAGGTGTGAAGTAGTTGATGTTTTGTATGATGTTGTCGTTTTTGTGTATTATTTATAAAATATCAAATAAAATCGTACAAAAAAAACTCTTTACCAGAAAACAATGCCCCTAATAGGCCACACCTCCTGTAAATAACCTATGGATTACATTTAAAAAATGATGTCTGAAGGGGGAAGTAATGTAATAGATATATATGCCCAGAGACAAAGACGAAACGATTGGGATAAGTGTATACGATTCATGAAAATGAAAGTATGGGAAAATGACCTCTTTTCATATACCGTATGCAATAGTTTGGTTGTATTATAATAGGATAAAATAGAATAGTGATTGACTTACCTCAACTATTGAAAGCAAATATTCAAGAGCCTTGGTTTCATAGAACATGGTAAAGCTGCATTCCCTTGGCAAACACAATCCATTTTTTAGTGTCAGATTTAGAGCTGGGATGTATGGAGAAAATCCGCATCACAATAAATTGACTGAATTATTACGACTATAATCAATTCAACAATAAATAACAATGTACACAGGTTACTTAAAAAATAAAAATTACTCTTAAAACTACTAGTACTACTTCATTTTAAAATTCACATTCCTCTAAGTAAAGTTTATTTATCATTATTGATCTCAATAAAATGTCCTCGATCAATGGTTGGTATTGATAATGTTTTGGTTTATTCTCCAAGCTCTAGTCAGATTTAAGCAAAGTAAATCTGTTATTATCTTGTTAACACTATGCTTTCAGGTATAAATCAGAGGAGAGGAGGAGCCTGGGGGGCGGCTCGCAGAAAGCTGTCTCTTTCATTCTGTTTGCTGGCCTGGAATAAACACATCTGATTTGTCTCCAGCCATGGGGTCTGGACAAGATTAAGTTGATTCCAAACAGTGGGAGTTAACATATCGCAAAAGGTGACGCATCACACAAGATAAATTAACTTTTCTGAAGCCCCTGGCGCGTAACGTTGTAAACTTTTTTTTTGTCAGGCTCGGTTTTTGGAAGCCCGATTAGATTAGCGGGCTGTGTAATTCCCCCGACAGAGAATTTTTCCACAAGATGGTAACCCCATCATCTGCAATTTACACACACACCTGGCACTTTGCTCATCATAGGAGCTGGCAGAACAGTCCTAGCCAAATGGCCCTACCAGAAGCGCTGGCACATGGCCTGAAATTCCCCCCTCCAGTCTGCCCCCGTGAACTGGTGGAGGCCAATCACTGCTCATTAGTGTCCAGACAGTCCTGTCTACTTCCCCTCATCATCAAGCATTCTGGGATCTATTGTTAATGCTTCATTCCGTTCCCATCCCTAACCACTTTACATCTCTTCCACCCCTCTGTCAGTGTCCCAGGGTCGTGCTTGTCTTCTTGACTCATCCTAGCCCATACTCCTCCTACACCCTACTCATCCTCAGGAACAGCAGCACAATCCAGACACTGGGCCTGGAAAAAACACATTATGTAGTATACACTGTAGTATACTGTAGTATACTACAAACTAATATATATTATATTATCCTACAAATTATTATACTATTATAGTAAAGTATTATGGTCTAGTACGTTATATAGGTATTAGATTGTGTAATCATAGACCAGTTAGCTATGCCTGGTTCCTGCCAGTAAGGATTTGTGGTCCCTGGACAGTCCACTATCCCTACTTTCCTCACTGTCACTTTTCCTGGGTCTGAGAGAAGTATAGACTGCATAGGTCACATCATCTGCTGCTCCAATCCTCTCTCTTCTCCCAGGAGTTTGTCCCATGTTTAATGTATTCTTTGTATATTTATTTGGTGTACCCATTGAAGCAGTCCTCGGTGCGACATCTCACATCTGGAGCCCACTCCCTTGCCGGTTGGCACGGAGCTCTTAAGGCAGTGCTCTGCATTCAGGTGGCGTTGGCTCCACTGGCATTCCCAGAGGTGAAGCAGGTTCAACCACGGTCTGATTTGAAAGGTCAAGCTGACAGAAACAATTGTGCTTGCTAACTACCTCTCAAACACCTCCCTTGCCTTCCTATCAACATCCCTCCACCCCTTCCTTTCCAATCCACACCAGCTTCCGCAACAGATAAATGTTCCCCCAAGCATCAAGCACTATCAGTGATCAGGAAAGAAAGGAAAGTGAAGAGGGAAGGCTTCCTCATGCCATGTTTGATATGCCTATTGAAGTGTGATAATCAGCAAATCCCTATGTAGGAGAACCATCGCTCAGGGGCTCCCTTCCCTGATGCAAGCCGGAGTGAGATGAGATTCTATCTGTTGGCTCAGCTCATGCCCTTATCCCGAGAACCTCCCATTGATTACATTTGACACCTCCTGCATCTTCTCAGCTTGATTTTGTCTTTGCAGGGCCAAAGCATGTTGGATTACACGTATTGCACCCAAAAGCACAAAACGCCCTTATGGTTAAACACCTACTCACTCGGATGACTCTCATGAACCACCACGTTCTGTGTTGTGGTGCATGAGAGTCATCTGAGTGAGTCTGCAAAAATCTTAAGAAATGCAATTCCTCCCGCTATGAGTCAGTAAGATGTCTTAGTCAATACAACCCCCAGAATATCTGATTTGCATAATGGGAAGCGAGCACCTGCTTTGACAATTTTTTTTTATTGCAGTCTGGTAACGTATCTTATTACCCACCAAGTTAGTAGAAGGAAGGAAAAAGAGAAGTTTATTAGTTTTGACTCCTACACTGTAAACCCCAATGTGATGTCATTACTCAAAACATTTGAAGAAACCCGTTGCATTTAATATATCTGAGTACAGTTACTTAAAGTGATTTTGTGTCATTACTCAAACCGAAAGTCACTGTGACCCTGTTGTATCAGCTTAAAAATATTGAGTAGCGACCCTACAAAGCCATGCCTACAATATAATTTCCCATGTGTGTCTTGCCTTTTTAAGAGTATTGTAGTGTTAGCACACATGACTGTATGTGTTGGTGACAGAGACATCATTGTTGAATTTGTTTGTTCACTACTGTGGCCTTCATGAAATGAAATCCGAGGCAGATATTATCATTATAATTAAATGATTTATGAGATTGCATACAGTATCTCATAAGGCCTTATCTTAAGGCCTAACTTTACCCTAATACAGTGGCCTGAAGATCATGGTTTAAAGGCCAACAAGTAGGGTTGCAAAATTCCTAGACTAAAATGAAATCCTGGATGGAGGATTTCCAGGAATCTTCCAACCGGGATTACTGTTAAACCTGGGAATTTTACCATAATTTTCAAACCTTACTGATGGCTTCGGCGCTTTCACCAAATTGTGCTAAGAAAAATGGTTCATTACTCTGAGCTTCATTATCTGTTCACAATACACATTAGGGAAATCTGCTGGTCAGCAAAAATATCAGCGTGGGATTGTCGTTATTTTTTTCCCCACTGTTTTCTTCAAAACTCTGTGGTGAAGCGGAAGATTGTTGGCTTCAGTAGCCTATAATCAGTTGGAATATTTTTTCATCTTACATAATGCTTCCCCTTAGTTGACTATAAAAAAAATAGTCCATGACATTACTTAGGATGCTAGGACAGATTCTTATACTATACTAAATAAAAACAAATTTGTTGTATGGCGTTGAAGCTCGTCTGGAGGTTAGTTAACACAGTATCCAAGGAGGGGCCAGAAGTATACAGAATGGTGTCGTCTGCGTAGAGGTGGATCAGAGAATCACCAGTAGCAAGAGCAACATCATTAATGTATACAGAAAAGAGAGTCGGCCCGAGAATTGAACCCTGTGGCACACCCATAGAGACTGTCAAAGGACCGGACAACAGTCCCTCCGATTTGACACACTGAACTCTATCAGAGAAGTAGTTGGTAAACCAGGCGAGGCAATCATTTGAGAAACCAAGGCTGTCGAGTCTGCCAATAAGAATGTTGTGATTGACAGAGTCGAAAGCCTTGGCCAGGTCGATGAATACGGCTGCACAGTAATGTCTCTTATCGATGGCGGTTATGATGTTGTTTAGAACCTTGAGCATGGCTGAGGTGCACCCATGACCAGCTCTGAAACCAGATTGAATAGCGGAGAAGGTATGGTGGGATTCGAAATGGTCAGTAATCTGTTTGTTAACTTGGCTTTTGAAGACCTTAGAGATGCAGGGTAGGATAGATATAGGTCTGTAGCAGTTTGGGTCTAAAGTGTCACCCCCTTTGAAGAGGGGGATGACCGCGGCAGCTTTCCAATCTTTGGGAATCTCAGACGATACAAAGGGAGGTTGAACAGGCTAGTAATAGGGGTTGCAACAATTTCGGCAAATATTTTTTAGGAAGAGAGGGTCCAGATTGTCTAGCCCGGCTGATTTGTAGGGGTCCAGATTTTGCAGCACTTTCAGAACATCAGCTATCTGGATTTGGGTAAAGTAGAAATGGTGGGGGGTTTGGCGGGTTGCTGTGGAGCGTGCCGGGCAGTTGACCGGGGTAGGGGTAGCCAAGTGGAAAGCATGGCCAGCCGTAGAGAAATGCTTATTGAAATCCTCAATTATAGTGGATTTATCGGTGGTGACAGTGTTTCCTAGCCTCAGAGCAGTGGGCAGCTGGGAGGAGGTGCTCTTATTCTCCATACAGTGTCCCAGAACTTTTTTGAGTTAGTACTACAGGATGCAAATTTCTCTTTGAAAAGCTTGCCTTAGCTTTTCTAACTGCCTGTGTATATTTGTTCCTAACTTCCCTGAAAAGTAGCATATCACGGGGGCTATTCGATGCTAATGCAGAACGCCACAGGATTTTTTTGTGCTGGTCAGTTTCACAGAGTCAGTATCACAATTTTTTTTATTAATAATGACTTTTCATTGAGTGCAGTGTAGCTATAATGAATGCTTTTCTATATAAATGTAAGACAAAACTTGTTTTGACTGAGAAACATTTCACACCTAAAAAGGTCTGCGGTCTTTCTACCTATTTCAGTGGACCAAATTCCCCAGAAAGGGGTAAAGGACGCGATAGTAATCTTCTTATTTGATTTCAGGGTTTACTTTGGTTCATACATAAACTGTTTTGACTGGTTAAGGGAATGCCCCTTTTTTTTAATTTTCACCTAAAATTACATACCCAAATCTAACTGCCTGTAGCTCAGGACCTGAAGCTAGGATATGCATATTCTTGGTACCATTTGAAAGGAAACACTTTGAAGTTTGTGGAAATATGAAATTAATGTCAGAGAATAACACATTAGATCTGGTAAAATGTATTACAAAGAAAAACATGTTTTTTTCTCCATCTTTGAAATGCAAGTGAAAGGCCACAATGTATTATTCCAGTTTAGGTGCAATTTATATTTTGGCCACTATATGGCAGAAGTGTATGTGCAACGTTTTAGACTGATAAAATGTTATATCAAGTCTGCCTAAATGTGCCTAATTGGTTTATTAATACATTTTCAAGCTCATAACTGTGCACTCTCCTCAAACAATAGCATGGTATTATTTCACTATAATAGGTACTGTGAATTGGACAGTTCAGTTAGATTAACAAGAATTCTGCCCAAGTGTTCTGCCCATATCAGATATGTCTATGTCCTGGGAAATGTTCTTGTTACTTACAGCCTCATTCAAATCACATTAGCACACATTAGCTCAACGGTCCCGAAGGGGGAAGACACCGATACCGTAGAGGTTAATTGTATTGTGTCTTTAGCTATGCTCTGTTCATTTTCATGCAAATCAAGCTTTTTAGCTTTCAAATTAGGCTTTCTCCATCTCTCTATAGAGCAGTCCCTTGTCATGCAAGATGTAGGCTTGGTACAAGAACTCAGACTGGAGTCTGAAAAGACCCTAAGGATTGATTGTAAACATTGTTTGACATGTTTCTACAAACTGCAATGGAACTATTTTGACTTTTCGTCTGGATTTTGCGCACGCACATTGTGCCTTTGGAATAGTGACCTAAAAGTGCGAACAAATGTATTGGGACGTAATCGAACAAAACAAAATTTCTTGTGGGCGTCCTGGGAGTGCATTCCGACGAAGATCAGCAAAGGTAAGTGAGATTTATAATGCTATTTATGACTTTTGTTGACCCCACAACTTGGCGGGTAACTGTATTGCTTGCTTTTGTGGCTGAAGGCTGTTCTTAGATGATTGAATATTGTGCTTTTGCCGTAAAGGTTTTTTGAAATCTGACACAGCGGTTGCATTAAGACCAAGTTTATCTTTAATTCTATGCAAAACATGTATCTTTCATCAAAGTTTATGATGAGTATTTCTGTTATTTGATGTGGCTCTCTGAAATTTCTCTGGATGTTTTGGAGGCATTTCTGAACATGGCGCCAATGTAAACTGAGGTTTTCGGATATGAACTTGATCGAACAAACCATTCATGTATTGTGTAACATTGAGTCCAGGGAGTGTCATCTGATGAAGATCGTCAAAGATCAGTGATTAATTGTATCTATATTTCAGCTTTTTTGTGACACCTCTCTTTGGTTGGAAAATGGCTGAATGCTTTCTGTGACTAGTTGCTGACCTAACATAATGATATGTTTGTTCTGCTTTTGGCGAAAAGCCTTTTTGAAATCGGACACTGTGGTTGGATTAACGAGAAGTATATCTTTAAAACGGTGTAAAATACTTGTATGGTTGAGAAATTTAATTATGATTTCTGTTGTGTTAAATTTGGCGCCCAGCAATTTCACTGGCTGTTGGCGAGTTGGGACGCTAGCGTCCCGAACAATCCCGGAGAGGTTAACAAGGACAACAAATAGGTCTTTGTGTGCAAATTAACTCAATCTTACGGACAATGTCAAATGTGATATAGCCTAGCACCTGAGTGAGATGGGGTGCGCAATTACAGAGGTACTTTCCCGAAACAGATGACACAATCAACCAGAAACCCAGCCTAAAACCCCAAACATCAAGCAATGCAGATGTAGAAGCACGGTGGCTAGGAAAAACTCCCTAGAAAGGCAGGAACCTAGAGAGGGACCAGGCTCTGAGGGGTGGCCAGTCCTCTTCTGGCTGTGCCGGGTGGAGATTGTAATAGTACATGGCCAACATGTTCAAATGTTCATAGACCAGCAGGGTCAAATAATAATAATCACAGTGGTTGTAGAGGGTGCAACAGGTCAGCACCTCAGGAGTAAATGCCAGTTGGCTTTTCATAGCCGATCATTCAGAGTTAGAGACAGCAGGTGTGGTAGAGAGAGAGAGGGTAGAAAACAGCAGGTCCGAGACAAGGTAGCAAGTCTGGTGAACAGGTCAGGGTTCCATAGCCACAGGCAGAACAGTTGAAACGAGCAGCAAAATGACCAGGTGGACTAGGGACAGCAAAGAGTCAACAGGCCAGGTAATCCTGAGGCATGGTGCTAGGGCTTACGTCCTCAGAGAGAAGTGAAAGAGGAAGAAAGAGAGAGAGAGATTTAGCGAATACTTAAATTCACACAGGACACCGGAAAAGACAGGAGAAATACTCCAGATATAATAGACTGACCCCCCCCCCCCCCAGGAGGTTGAGACAGGAGGGGTCGGGAGACACTGTGATCTTGTCCGACTATACCTCCAGACAGGGCCAACCAGGCAGGATATAACCCCACCCACTTTGTCAAAGCACAGCCCCCACACCACTAGAGGGATGTATTCAACCACCATCTTACTATCCTGAGACAGCATAGCCCACAAAGATCTCCCTCACAACACAAACCAGAGGGGGGCGCCAACCCGGACAAGAAGATCACGTCAGTGACTCAACTCACTCAAGTGACACACCCCTCCTAGGGACGGCATGGAAGAGACAGAGAATCCCAGAGGAGAGAGGGGAACCGGCCAGGCAGAGACAGCAAGGCTAGTTCGTTGATCCAGTGGCTTTCAGTTCACCTTCACACCCCTGGGCCAGACTACAGTAGTGGCCAAATAGGAATTTTCACAAAGTCTGCTGCCTCAGTTTGTTTGACAACAATTTAAATATACTCCAGAATGTTATGAAGAGTGGCCAGATTAATTGCAATTAATTGCAAAGTTCCTCTTTGCCATGCAAATGAACTGAATCCCAATAAAACATTTCCACTGCATTTCAGCCCTGCCAAAAAAGGACCAGCTGATATCATGTCAGTGATTCTCTCGTTAACACGGGTGTGAGTGTTTATGAGGACAAGCCTGGAGATCACTCTGTTATGCTGATTGAGTTAGAATAATAGACTGGAAGCTTAAAAAGGAGGGTGGTGCTTGGAATCATTGTTCTTCCTCTGTCAACCATGGTTACCTGCAAGGAAACACATGCCGTCATCATTGCTTTGCACAAAAAGGGCTTCACAGGCAAGGATAATGCTGCCAGTAAGATTGCACCTAAATCAATCATTTATAGGATCATCAAGAACTTTAAGGAGAGCGGTTCAATTGTTGTGAAGAAGGCTTCAGGGCGCCCAAGAAAGTCCAGCAAGTGCCAGGACCGTCTCCTAAAGTTGATTCAGCTGCGGGATCAGGGCACCACCCTTACAGAGATTGCTCAGGAATGGCAGCAGGCAGGTGTGAGTACATCTGCATGCACAGTGAGGCGAAGACTTTTGGAGGATGGCCTGGTGTCAAGAAGGGCAGAAAAGAAGCCACTTTTCTACAGGAAAAACATCAGGGACAGACTGATATTCTGCAAAAGGTACAGGGATTGGACTGCTGAGGACTGGGGTAAAGTCATTTTCTCTGATGAATCCCCTTTCGATTGTTTGGGGCATTCGGAAAAAAGCTTGTCCGGAGAAGACAAGGTGAGCGCTACCATCAGTCCTGTGTCATGCCAACAGTAAAGCATCCTGAGACCATTCATATGTGGGGTTACTTCTCAATCAAGGGAGTGGGCTCACTCACTATGTTGCTGAGAACACAGCCATGAATAAAGAATGGTACCAACACATCCTCCGAGAGCAACTTCTTCCAACCATACAAGAACAGTTTGGTGACGAACAATGCCTTTTCCAGCATGAGTACCTTGCCATAAGGCAAAAGTGATAACAAACATCAATATTTTGCGTCCATGGCCAGGAAACTACCCAGACCTTAATCCCATTGAGAATTTGTGGTCAATCCTCAAGAGGCGGGTGGACAAACAAAAACCCACAATTTCTGACAAACTCCAAGCATTGATTATGCAAGAATGGGCTGCCATCAGTCAGGATGTGGCCCAGAAGTTAACCTCTCTAGGGGGTGTGAGACGGTAGCATCCCACCTGGCCAACATCCAGCAAATTTGTAGAGCGCCAAATTCAAAACAGAAATACTCATTATAAAAATGTATAAAAGACGTTCAAGTGTTATACATAGGTTTAAAGATTAACTTCATGTTAATCCAACCACGGTGTCAGATTTCAAAAAGGCTTTACGGCGAATGCATACCATGCGATTATCTGAGAACAGTGGCCAGCAGACAAATCATTACAAACAGTTACCAGCCAAGTAGAGGAGTTACACAAGGAGTTACACAAGTCACTTACCTTTGATGACCTTCATATGGTTGCACTCACAAGACTCCCATTTACTCAATAAATGTTTGTTTTGTTCAATAAAGTCCCTCTATATATCCAAAAACCTCCGCTTTGTTTGCGAGTTTTGTTCAGTAATCCACAGGCTCAAAGGCAGTTACAACAGGCAGACAAAAAATCGGAAAAGTGTCAGTAAAGTTCATAGAGAGATGTCAAACGATGTTTATAATCAATCTTTAGGTTGTTTTTAGTCATAATCAATAATATTTCAACTGGACAAAAACCTTGTCAATATAAAAGGAAAAAAAGAAAGGCGCGCTCTCAGTTGCTCGCATGAAAATCCTCTGGGACACTGCTGTGTCCACTCATTCAGAGTGGTCTTACTCCCTCATTTTTCAGGATACAAGCCTGAAACAATTTCTAAAGACTGTTGACATCTAGTGGAAGCCATAGGAAGTGGAATTTGAGTCCTAAATCAATGGAATCTGTATAGGGAGTCAATGGAAAACTACAAACACAATGGATTTTCACCTGCCATTTCAGTTCTGTTATACTCACAGACATTATTTTAACAGTTTTAGAAACATGCGTGTTTTCTATCCAAATCTACTAATTACATGCATATCCTAGCTTCTGGGCCTGAGCAGCAGGCAGTTTACTTTGGGCACGCTTTTCATCCGAAGGTGAAAATATTGCCCCCTACCCTAGTGAGGTTTATTGACAGCATGCCAAGGCGGATTGCAGAGGTCTTTAAAAAGAAGGGTCAACGCTGCAAATATTGACTCTTTGCGTCAAATACATGTAATTGTCAATAAAAGCCTTTGACACTTATGAAATGCTTGTAATTATACTTCAGTATTCCATAGTAACATCTGACAACAATATCTAAAGACACTGAACCAGCAAACTTTGTGGAAATTAATATTTGTGTCATTCTCAACTTTTGGCCACGACTGTACTCTTAATCATAGGACCTACTGAAGAGATGATTCTTCGATAAAGACAAAGGTCAAGACCGAGTCTGCGTTTCTCACATGGATACGCAGACCATTCTATAGAAATGTAGCTGTATAGGAGACAGCCCTGCCTCCAGCTGTTTGCTTAGAAATTCTAGGGACAACAAGTAGTCAGGATTCTAGCAGCCGTGTTTAGCACTAACTGAAGTTTATGTAGTGCTTTATCCAAGTAGCCAGAAAGTATAGCATTGCAGTAGTCTAATCTAGAAGTGACAAAAGCATGGATACATTTTTCTGCATTATTTTTGGACAAAACATTTCTGATTTTTGCAATGTTAGGTAGATGGAAAAAAGCTGTCCTTGAAGCAGTCTTGATATGTTCGTCGAAAGAGAGATCAGGGTCCAGAGTAACGCCGAGGTCCTTCACAGTTTTATTTGAGATGACTGTACAACTGTCAATATTAATGACCAGATCAAACAGAAGATCTCTTTGTTTCTTGGGACCTAGAACTAGCATCTCTGTTTTGTCCGAGTTTAAAAGGAAATCATTTTCCGCCATCCACTTCCTTATGTCTGAAACACAGGCTTCCAGGGAGGGCAATATTGGTGTTTCACCATGTTTCATCGAAATGTACAGCTGTGTATCGTCTGCATAGCAGTGAAAGTTAACATTATGTTTCCAAATGACATCCCCAAGAGGTAAAATACACAGTGAAAACAATAGATGTTCTACAACGGAACCTTAAGGAACACCAAAATGTACAGTGGATTTGTCAGACCATCCAGAGAGACAAACTGATTTCTTTCCAACAGATAAGATCTAAACCAGGCCAGAACTTGTCCTTTTACACCATTTTGGGTTTCCAATCTCTCCAAAAGAATGTGGGGATCGATGGTATCAAAAGCAGCACTAAGGTCTAGGAGCACGAGGACAGATGCAATGCCTTGGTCTGACGCCATTAAAAGGTCATTTACCACCTTCACGAGTGGGGTCTACAACCAGAATGAAGCATTTCGTATACTTTGTTAGTCTTCAGGAAGGCAGTACGTTTCTGGGCAACAGCTTTTTCTAGAATATTTGAGAGGAATGGGAGATTTGATATAGGCCGATTAGTTTTTTTATATTCTCTCGGTCAAGGTTTGGCTTTTTCAAGAGAGGCTTTATTACTACCACTTTTAGTGAGTTTGGTACAAATCCGGTGGATAGGGATCTATTTATTATGTTCAACATAGGAGGGCCAAGCACAGGAAGCAGGTCTTTCAGTAGTTTAGTTGGAATTGCGTCCAGTATGCAGCTTGAAGATTTAGAGGCCGTGACTATTTTCGTAAATGTGTTAAGAGATATAGTATTAAAAAACTTGAGTCGCTCCCCTGTTCCTAAGTTTTGGCAGTGTTGTGCAGACTCAGGACAACTGGGCTGATTTAAAGAGGAGTCCGTAATTTTATTTCTGATGATCATGATCTTTTTGTCAATAAGTTCATGATTTTATCACTGCTGAAGTGAAAGCCATCCTCTCTTGGAGAATGATGCTTTTAAGTTAGCTTTGCTACAGTATCAAAAATAAAATAAGGATTGTTCTTATTCTATTAAGTTGGAAAAATATGATGATCGAGCAGCAGTGCACAGTACTGTCTTTACAAGCTAATCGGATGACTTCCAGTTTGGTGTAGAACCATTTCCGTTCCAATTTTCTGGAAGCTTGCTTCAGGGCTGGGCTATTTTCTGTATACCAGGGAGCTAGTTTCTTAAGACAAAGGTTTTTTGCTTTTAGGGGTGCGACTGCATCTAGAGTCTTACGCAAGGTTAAATGAAGTTCCTCAGTTAGGTGGTTAACCGATTGTTGTACTCTGACATCCTTGGGTAGGTGGAGGCAGTCTGGAAGGGCATCAGGAATCTTTGGGTTGTCTGAGAATTTATGGCACGGCACGACTTTTGATGATCCTCTGTTGGGGTCTGAGCAGTTTATTTGTAGTGATTGCAAACGTAATAAAATGGTGGTCCGATTGTTCAGGATTATGAGGAAAAACTTTTGGACAAAACCCATTGAGTCAATGATGACTCAGCAAGCTTTTTGGAGTGGGTCTGTGGATATTAAAGTTACCAAAAATGGGAATATTATCTGCCATGACTACAAGGTCTGATAGGAATTCAGGGAACTCAGTGAGGATCCCTGTATACGGCCCAGGAGGCCTGTAAAACAGTAGCTATAAAAAGTGATTGAGTAGGCTGCATCGATTTCATGACCCGAAGCTCAAAATACGAAAATAAGTCTTTTTTTTTTTGTAAATTGAAATTTGGTATCGTAAACGTTAGCAACACCTCCACCTTTGCAGGATGCCCGGGTGATATGGTCACTAGTGTAAACAGGAGGTGAGGCCTCATTTAACACAGTAAATTCATCTGGCTTAAGCTATGTTTCAGTCATGCCAATCACATCAAGATTATGATCAGAGATTAGTTCATTGACTATAACTGTCTTGGAAGTGAGGGATCTAATGTTAAGTAGCCCTATTTTGAGATGTGAGATATCACAATCCTTTCAAGAATGACAGGAATGGAGGTGGTCTTTATTCCAGTGAGATTGCTCAGGCGAACACCGCCATGTTCAGTTTTGCCCAACATAGATCGAGGCACAGACACAGTCTCAATGGGGATAGTTGAGCTGACTACACTGACTGTGCTAGTGGCAGACTCCACTAAGCTGGCAGGCTGGCTATCTCATTGTGGAGCTAGAGGAGTTAGAGCCCTGTCTATGTTCATAGATAAGATGAGAGCACCCATCCAGCTAGGATGGAGTCTGTCACTCCTCAGCAGGCCAGGCTTGGTCCTGTTTGTGGGTGAGTGCCGGAAAGAGGGCCAATTATTGACAAATTATATCTTTTGGGAGGGACAGAAAACAGTTTTCAACCAGCGATTGAGTTGAGACTGCTGTAGAGATCATCACTCCTCCTAACAGGGAGGGGGCCAGAGACCATTACTCGAAGCCGACACATCGTTCTAGCTGATTTACAAGCTGAGGCTATGCTTCATGCCCTGCCTCCAGTCCACTTACCGATATCTGAACAAGAGAGCCTCATCGAAATTGCAACAAGCGGTTCTGTAAAAATGTAATTTAATCAGAAGCCACTGCCAGATTTCTGGAGTATCCTGCCTTGGCAAATCGCGCTGTTACGACACTGATGCCTTTTGCATCCACGTACCTATGTGAGAGTTGTTTGCCCTCACTAGCATGAAAACTAAATACAGGCACAGACTGTGTGGAAAATTATTTAAGACTGAGACTCTCTCCAATACAACCCAACATTGCAGAGTTATGTGCATCCTTTCAAGCACACCCTTCTCATTAACATGTGGTGAGTTATTTGTTCATCGAAAAATGTAAATAAGGTTTTATATGTAAGATCTTTAAATAAAGAGCAAAATATTGTTATATATATTATTATATTATTTGTGCTCCGGTCCTACAAGAGCTCGTTGTCACTTCCCATGAGCCGGGTTGTGACAAAAACTCACACTCATTCTTATGTTTAATAAATGTATTGTATAGTGTGTGTGTGGCAGGCTTACAATGATGGCAAAAAAATAATAATTGTCAAATCAAATCAAAGTTGAATTGTCACGTGCGCCTAATACAACAGGTTCACCTTACAGTGAAATGATTACATACAGGCTCTAACCAATAGTGCAAAAAATGTATTAGGTGAACAATAGGTAAGTAAAGAAATAAAAACAAAAGTTGTTTAGTCCCAGGATCCTTAGCTTAGTGATGAGCTTTGAGGGTACTATGGTGTTGAACGCTGAGCTGTAGTCAATGAATAGCATTCTCACATAAGTGTTCCATTTGTCCAGGTGGGAAAGGGCAGTGTGCAGTGCAATAGAGATTGCGTCATCTGTGGATCTGTTTGGGCAGTATGCAAATTGGAGTGGGTCTAGGATTTCTGGGATAATGGTAATGATGTAAGCCATTACCAGCCTCTGAAAGCACTACATGGCTACAGACGTGATTGCTACGGGTCTGTAATCATTTATCAGGTTGCCTTTGTGTTCTTGGGCACAGGGACTATGGTGGTTTGCTTGAAACATGTTGGTATGACAGACTCAGTCAGGGACATGTTGAAAATGTCAGTGAAGACACCTGCCAGTTGGTTAGCACATTCCCGGAGTATACGTCTTGGTAATCCCTCTGGCCCCACAGCCTTGTGTATGTTGACCTGTTTAAAGGTCTTACTCACGTCGGCTACGGAGAGCGTGATCACACAGTCGTCCAGAACAGCTGATGCTCTCATGCATGCCTCAGTGTTGCTTGCCTCTAAGCGAGCATAGAAGTGATTTAGCTCATCTGGTAGGCTCGTGTCACTGGGAAGCTCGCGGCTGTGCTTCCCTTTGTAGTCTGTAATAGTTTGCAAGCCCTGCCACATAAGACTAGCGTCAGAGCCGGTGTAGTATGATTCAATCTTAGCCCTGTATTGACACTTTGCCTGTTTGATGGTTCATCGCAGGGCATTGCAGGATTTCTTGTAAGCTTCCAGGTTAGAGTCTTGCACCTTGAAAGTGGCAGCTCTGCCCTTTAGCTCAGTGTGAATGTTGCCTGTTTTCCATGGCTTCTGTTTGGGGTATGTACGTACAGTCACTGTGGGGACAGCGTCCTCGATGCACTTATTGATAAAGCCAGTGACTGATGTGGTCTTCTCCTCAATGTCATTGGAAGAATCCCGGAACATGTTCCAGTCTGTGATAGCAAAACAGTCCTGTAGTTTAGCATCTGCTTCATCTGACCACTTTCTGATAGACCGAGTCACTGGTGCCTCCTGCTTTAATTTTTGCTTGTAAGCAGGAATTAGGAGGATAGAGTTGTGGTCGGATTTACAAAATGGAGGGCGAGGGAGAGCTTTGTACGCGACTCCGTGTGTGGAGTACAGGTGATCTAGAATTTTTTTCCCTCTGGTTGCACATTTAACATGTCGATAGAAATTTGGTAGAACAGATTTAAGTTTCTCTGCATTAAAGTCACCGGCCACTAGGAGAGCCGCCTCTGGGTGAGTGGTTTCCTGTTTTCTTATTTCCTTATACAGCTGACTGAGTGCGGTCTTAGTGCCAGCATCTGTTTGTGGTGGTAAATAAACAGCCACGAAAAGTATAGCTGAAAACTCTCTAGGCAAGTAGTGTGGCCTGCAATTTATCACAATATACTCTACTTCAGGCGAGCAAAATCTAGAGACTTCCTCAGCTGTTGTTTGCAAATATGCACAGACCCCCCCGTCCCCCGTCCCCCCCCATCTTACCGGAGTGTGCTGTTCTAACATGCCGATTCTATCTTGCCGTCCCATCTCGTCATTCAGCCATGATTCCATGAAACATAGTATATTACAGTTTTTGATGTCCCGTTGGTAGGATATTTGTGATCGTACCTCGTCTAATTTATTGTCCAAAGATTGCAGGTTGGAATATTGACGATAACGGCAGCTTTCCCACTCACCTTCTGCGGGTCCTCATGAGGCATCCTACTCTGTGTCTCCTGTACCTGAGTTTCTTCCTCTTTCAAATGTCGGGGATGTTGGCCCTGTCGGGTGTTTGGAGAATGTCCTGTGCGTCTTGCTTGTTGAAGAAAAAATCTTTGTGTAATCCGAGGTGAGTGATCGCTGTCCTGATATCCAGAAGCTCTTTTTTGCCGTTAAGATACAGTTGCAGAAACATTATGTACAAAATTATGCAGAAAAAACACATAATAGCACAATTGGTTGGGCTCCCGTTAAACTGCTGCCATTTCTTCCGGCGCCATTTTAGTGTGCTGACCCTGGTGCTAGAGAGGATATACAGCTGGAAGTTGAATGTTTGAAGGTTTACGTGACTATAAAAAGTTTGGGAACCTCTGCTCTATAGGGATAGCACTGTTGTGGTGGGTTAAGGCCGATGGACAATCTGTTCTGAAACTGCATGCACCTTCACAGCAAGTATCTCAAATCTGAGCGCAAACAAGAATACGGCGTACACCTCAAGGTACACTATATATACACAAAGGTATGTGGACATCCCTTCAAATTTGTGGATTCGGCTATTTCAGCCACACCCTTTGCTGACAGGTTTATAAAATCGAGCACACAGCCATGCTGTGTCCATAGACAAACATTGGCACTAGAATGGCCTTACTGAAGAGCTTAGTGACTTTCAACTTGGCACTGTCATAGGTGGCACATGCCACCTTTCTAACAAGTCAGTTCGTCAAATTTCTGCCCTGCTAGAGCTGCCCCTGTCGATGTAAGTGCTGTTATTGTGAAGTGGAAACGTCTAGGAGCAACAACAGCTTAGCCACAAAGTGGTAGGTCACACAAGCTCACAGAACGGGACTGCAGTGTAAAAAATAAATCCAATATCAATTTGTTTAGGCAGGTCCTAAGAAACATTACAAAACTAAAACATGTATTTTCAACACAACAGAATGGCATATTTTGAGTTTAATTATGTTACGTCCAAATTAATGACATATATATTTCATTATTTTGTTCTTAAACAGACAAGACACCAGCCCCAATCACAGTCAACACACATACATTTTGTAGTAAGAATATAACGGAATATAACATCATAAAATACAAATATTCTTCCCACACCACTTGTGTCATGGGTACGTGTGGAACCGCTATCAAATAAAATGTTATATTTTAAAACAGCCCAAGCCCATGCCTTTTGATCAGCATTTCATCTCTTTCCTACCCTCACTCCACTTTGTTAGGGAGCAAGCGTAGGGTCTTACATTAAGAATATTTCCATCATGATACCGATAGAAAATTAGCAGCAATCCTATTTTCAAAAGCCTGTGAGTCTCGTGTTCATATTTCACAACCTTCAGGCTTTTGGAGTTGCCTATACGCGACCGAGCAAAATAGGGTGACACTTGATTTGGCATACATTATTGCATGCTAAATGAGAAAACAAATACATGAGCTCAGGGCAGGGGGGGCTTGCCTGTTTGGCTTGTTATTTTTGGCAATAATACCTGTCGCATATCAGATTGCAACCAATGTAAAAAAATATATATACAAATATTGTGTTAATACAGCTGCATATGAACAAGCTTTCGAATAAAGCAGCCCCAAAATGCAGGTGTTTCAGCCTAGCTCAGTGCTTTCTGTGGTGGTGGGGCTAGCCAGCAGAAAATACAGAGAATTGTGCCTGATCTGCTAAGTTTTCTGTCACTCATGGGACAGTGCGTCATCCCCAATTAGGTTAGACCCATAGAGTTATATTAGAAGTGCCCATCAAAGAAGGCTCAAGGTCTTTGGCCACTGATAGTTATATCTACAGTAGCTTTGATTGGACTGATCATGTCAACATCTTACTTTCAACGTCTTAGCTAGCAGTGATCATCAAGTCAACAATATACTGGCAAATCCTTTTTATTCCTTGTCATATGAAAATAAATGATGAAGAGAAATTATAGATAAAATGTATCGGTGCTCATCAGCCATTGTACTTAAAAATTACACAAGTTGGAAATCCCAAATTCAACAATGAGTCGTTTGGAAGGAGTCAGTTGCTAACTGCAAGCATTGCAAAGAAACTACTAACGTTAGCCTGCTATTCAATGGAGTGGCTGTGGTTTTTTTCCGAGTTCCCACCATAAATCCAGAGAATACCAGACTTTGATGACAAAGTTTGAAGACAAAATTTCCCAACTTAGGACCGCTGTGATGCCTTCACAAGGTAAGCCCAAAATTGTTTTGTATGCTGCTGCATAAATTCTGTAATATTCCAGGGAGAAATGTATACTGTAGCTGACAAAGTAATAATAGGTCTATGCAGTGTAGTAAGCTGTTAGTAGCCCATATGCCTCACTCGAATAATTTGGTCTATTTTTACCAACGCATTATTGTAAACACATCGTTCGCGGTGTGTGCTTGTTTGGCTACTGTTTTTGTACAGCTTTGACAGTGATAGTAGTTGTTGTGCATGGCTTGCACTTGCTAATTCAGCAGGCATAACATTCTGTAATATAATTGTGTTATTTGACATGTCATATTAAAAGCTTATTTAATGCTTCATATAGTGTTATATGATGTGTATCTTTTTGACACGCAACGACCCAAACGGCGTTCAACGTGCCTCACCCTAATAATTTGGTCTATTTTCACCTCTTAATTTCGTCTACTGTTCTAACTTGGTGGTGCGCAAATAGCCTATAACCTGTTTTAGAGAAATGTAATCGTTGAATATTGTAAGAGCTTTAATTGTCTGTTTATATGCCCATGTATTTACACTATGGTTCTGACATGTACAGGGAGGACACTGTAAGAACGGCCCATGTCCTGAATTATGTTGCTGTACATTTCAGAAGTGCTGAACAAATAGTTATATTGACTACGTCCATTGACGCTTGCTCAATAATGTCTTAATCGAAATTACGGATTGCCTCTTATCCGCTTGTTGTCCCCTTTTGCCATAGTTTGAACATCTCAATTGTCAGTAGAAACCACATCAGCTATGTTTTTATGTGTGGGGGCTTTGCTGGCATGCATCCCACCTCTTTTTTTTTTGCCCGACCAAGATATAAATGCTAAAATCGCCACGGATCGTGAGCAGCACTCACCTTCACTTAGCTAACATTTCCCCAGCCTAATTGTAGCCTAACCAATATCCAAACGGAGATTCAGTGAAATCAAAACTCTGATTGATTTAAAGGAAGAAACCACAAAGTTAAATCTAGAATCGGCTTCCTATTTCGCAACAAAGCATCCTTCACTCATACTGCCGAACATACCCTCGTAAAACTGACCATCTTACCTATCCTCAACTTTGGCGATGTCATTTACAAAATAGCCTCCAACACTCTACTCAACAAATTGGATGCAGTCTATCACAGTGCCATCCGTTTTGTCACCAAAGCCCCATATACAGTGGGGCAAAAAAAGTATTTAGTCAGCCACCAATTGTGCAGGTTCTCCCTCTTAAAAAGATGAGAGAGGCCTGTAATTTTCATCATAGGTACACTTCAACTATGACAGACAAAATGAGAAGAAAAAAAACAGAAAATCACATTGTAGGATTTTTGATGAATTTATTAGCAAATTATGGTGGAAAATAAGTATTTGGTCAATAACATATTTACCCTTTGTTGGCAATGACAGAGGTCAAATGTTTTCTGTAAGTCTTCACAAGGTTTTCACACACTGTTGCTGGTATTTTGGCCCATTCCTCCATGCAGATCTCCTCTAGAGCAGTGATGTTTTGGGGCTGTTGCAGGGCAACACGGACTTTCAACCCCCTCCAAGATGTTCTATGGGGTTGAGATCTGGAGACTGGCTAGGCCACTCCGGGACCTTGAAATGCTTCTTACGAAGCCACTCTTTCGTTGCCCGGGCGGTGTGTTTGGGATCATTGTCATGCTTTAAGACCCAGCCACGTTTCATCTTCAATGCCCTTGCTGATGGAAGGAGGTTTTCACTCAAACTCTCACGATACATGGCCCCATTCATTCTTTCCTTTACACGGATCAGTCGCCCTGGTCCTTTTGCAGAAGAACAGCCTCAAAGCATGATGTTTCCACCCCGATGCTTCACAGTAGGTATGGTGTTCTTTGGATGCAACTCAGCATTCTTTGTCCTCCAAAAATGACAAGTTGAGTTTTTAATAAAAAGTTCTCTTTTGGTTTCATCTGACCATATGACATTCTCCCAATCTTCTTCTGGATCATCCAAATGCTCTCTAGCAAACTTCAGACGGGCCTGGACATGTACTGGCTTAAGCAGGGGGACACGTCTGGCACTGCAGGATTTGAGTCCCTGGCGGCGTAGTGTGTTGCTGATGGTAGGCTTTGTTACTTTGGTCCCAGCTCTCTGCAGGTCATTCATTAGGTCCCCCCGTGTGGTTCTGGGATTTTTGCTCACCGTTCTTGTGATCATTTTGACCCCACGGGGTGAGATCTTGCGTGGAGCCCCAGATCGAGGGAGATTATCAATGGTCTTGTATGTCTTCCATTTCCTAATAATTGCTCCCACAGTTGATTTCTTCAAACCAAGCTGCTTTCCTATTGCAGATTCAGTCTTCCCAGACTGGTGCAGGTCTACAATTTTGTTTCTGGTGTCCTTTGACAGCGCTTTGGTCTTGGCCATAGTGGAGTTTGGAGTGTGACTGTTTGAGGTTGTGGACAGGTGTCTTTTATACTGATAACAAGTTCAAACAGGTGCCATTAATACAGGTAACGAGTGGAGGACAGAGGAGCCTCTTAAATAAGAAGTTACAGGTCTGTGAGAGCCAGAAATCTTACTTGTTTGTAGGTGACCAAATACTTATTTTCCACCATAATTTGCAAATAAATTCATTAAAAAATCCTACAATGTGATTTTCTGGATTTTTTTTCTCATTTTGTCTGTCATAGTTGAAGTGTACCTATGATGACAATTACAGGCCTCTCTCATCTTTTTAAGTGGGAGAACTTGCACAATTGTTGGCTGACTAACTACTTTTTGCCCCACTGTACTACCCACCACTGCGACCTGTACGCTCTCGTTGGCTGGCCCTCGCTTCATACTCGTCGCCAAACCCACTGGCTCCATGTCATCTACAAGACCCTGCTAGGTAAAGTCCAACCTTATCTCTACTCGCTGGTCACCATAGCTGCACCCACCCGTAGCACGCGTTCCAGCAGGTATATCTCACTTGTCATCCCCAAGTCCAATTCCTCATTTGGCCGCTTCTCCTTCCAGTTCTCTGCTGCCAATGACTGGAACAAAAATCAAAAATCTCTGAAACTGGAAAACACATCTCCCTCACTAGCTTTAAGCACCAGCTTTAAGCACCAGCTGTCAGAGCAGCTCACAGATCACTGCACCTGTACCATAGCCCATCTATAAATAGCCCAAACAACTATCCCTTCCCCTACTGTATTTATTTATTTATTTTTCTCCTTTGCACCCAAGTATTTCTACTTTGCACACTCATCTACTGTCAAATCTATCATTCCAGTGTTTTAATTGCTATATTGTATTTACTTCGCCACCATTGCCTATTTATTGCCTTTACCTCCCTTATCTCACCTCATTTACTCACATTGTGTATAAACTTATTTTTCAAATGTATTATTGACTGTATGTTTGTTTAACTCTATGTGTAACTCTGTGTTGTTATGTGTCGAACTGCTTTGCTTTATCCTGGCCAGGTCGCAGTTGTAAATTAGAACTTGTTCTCAACTTGCCTACCTGGTTAAGGAGAAGTGTATCTATATTTCCATGCAAAACACTTGTATCTTTTATCAGTGTTTATTATGAGTATTTCTGTAATTTGATGTGGCTCTCTGCACTTTCACCAGATGTTTGAGACAATGCATTTCTGATCATATCACACCAATTTCAAATGAGGTTTTTGGACATAAAGATTAACATTATCGAACAAAACACACATTTATTGTGTAACATGAAGTCCTGTGAGTGCCATCTGATGAAGATCATCAAAGGTTTGTGATGAATTTAATCGCTATTTCAGATTTTTGTGAGCCCTCTTCTTGGCTGGAAAATGGCTGTATGGTTTCTGTGACTAGGGGCTGACCAAACATAATAATTTGGCGTGCTTTCGCCGTAAAGCCTATTTGAAATCGGACACTGTGGCTGGATTTACAAGAAGTTTATCTTTAAAATGGTGTAAAATACTTTTTAATTATGGGATGTCTGTTGTTTTGAATTTGGCGCCCTGCAATTTCACTGGCTGCTGGTGAGGTGGGACGCTACCGTTCCACATATCCAAGAGAAGTTAACAAGTGTCAGGGTCTCATACTTTCACAGCAGTACATGTCAGTCATCCTGGCCCAGTTTTAGTCTACTTGAATGAGAGAATGTGGATCGAGAGAGATTAAACCAATAGATGGATTCATGCACTGCATTATTTAGGAGGAAGTCTTGTCAGTCTGTAACTTCACTCCACCATACATTCTACACACTAACTCTCTCTCTTTCTCTCTTTTTCTCTGCCACTGAGGCTTCATTCACCATGTTTTATGCAATCTATTCAGTACATCACCAGAGTGAAACTAACTGCAATCATACAACCTTTATCCCACAATATTGAGCACTTTGGAGAAGGATGTAAATATTGTATCTCACATATTATAGTAAATATAGTCTTGAGGTTGGAGCTTGAGGGCAGTTACAAACTATGGTGTATTGTATACAGTGCCGTCAGAAAGTATTCACACCACCTGATTTGTCCACATTTTGTTGTGTTACAGCCTGAATTTAAAAAACATTACACCCAAATCAATTAAATAGATGTTGGATGGTGTATCAATACAGCCACTCAAAACAAAGATACAGGCATCCTCCCTAACTAAGTTAACGGAGAGAAAGGAAACCACTTAGGGATTTCACCATGAGGGAAATGGTAACTTCAAAACAGTTAGAGTTTAAAGGCTGTGATATGAGAACTGAGGATGGATCAACATTGTAGTTACTCCACAATACAAACCTAATTGACAGAGTGAAAAGAAGGAAGCTTGTACAGAAAAAAAATATTTGAAAACATGAATCCTGTTTGCAACAAGGCACTAAAGTAATCCTGCAAAAAATGTGGTAAAGCAATTAACGTTTTTGTCCAGAATACAAAGTGTTATGTTTGGGGGAAATACAATACAACACATTACTGAATACCAATCTCCATATTTTCAAGCAAAGTGGTGGCTGCATCATGTTATACGTATGCTTGTACAGTGCCTTGCAAAAGTATTCATCCCCCTCAGCCTTTTTCCTATTTTGTTGCATTACAACCTGGAATTTAAATGTATTTTTATTTGGATTTCATGTAATGGACATACACAAAATACTCCAAATTGGTGAAGTGAAATGAAAAAAAAAAATTACTTGTTTCAAAACATTCAACAAAAAAAGTGGTGCATGCATATGCATTCACCCCCTTCGCAATGAAATCCCTAAGATCTGGTGCAACCAAGTCACATAATTAGTTGAATAAAGTCTACCTGTGTGCAATCTAAGTGTCACATGATCTCAGTAAATATACACCTGTACTGAAAGGCCCCAGAGTCTGCAACACCACTAATCAAGGGGCACCACCAAGCAAGCGGCACCATGAAGACCAAGGAGCTCTCCAAACAGGTCAGGGACAAAGTTGTGGAAAAGTAGAGATCAGGGTTGAGTTATAAAAAATATCTGAAACTTTGAACATCCCACAGAGCACCGTTAAATCCATTATTAAAAACTAAAAGAGTATGGCACAACAAACCTGCCAAGAGAGGGCCGCCCACCAAAACGCACGGACCAGGCATGGAGGGCATTAATCAGATATAGGCAAAAAAGAGACCAAAGATAGCCCAGAATTTCCTGCAAACGGTAGAGTGGCCAGAAAAAAAGCCATTGCTTTAAGAAAGAAATAAGAAAAAACTTTTGGTGTTCGCCAAATGTGGGAGACTCCCCAAACATATGTAAGAAGGTACTCTGGTCAGATGAGACAAAAATTTTGCTTTTTGGCCATCAAGGAAAACGCTATGTCTGGCACAAACCCAACCCCTCTCATCACCCAGAGATGTTTTTCATCAGCAGGGACTGGGAAACTGGTCAGAAATGAAGGAATGATGGATGGTGCTAAATACAGGGAAATTCTTGAAGGAAACCTGTTTCAGTCTTGCATAAATTTGAGAGGTTCACCTTCCAGCAAAAGCAACACTCAAGTGGTTTAAGGGGATTAGGGGAAAACATTTAAATGTCTTGGAATGGCCTAGTCAAAGCCCAGACCTCAATCCGATTTGAGAATCTGTGATCTGACTTAAATATGGCTGTACACCAGCAGAATCCATCCAACTTGAAGGAGCTGGAGCAGCTTTGCCTTGAAGAATGTGCAAAATCCCAGTGGCTAGATGTGCCAAGCTAATATAGAGACATACCCCAAGAGACTTGCAACTGTAATTTCTACAAAAGGTGGCTCTACAAAGTATTGTCTTTGGGGGGGGTGAATAGTTATGCACACTTAAGTTTTCCATTTTTAATTGTCTTATTTCTTGTTTGTTTCACAAGAAAAATATTTTGCATCTTCAAAGTGTATGTTGTGTAAATCACACAAAAAAAAAATCTTCCAGGTTGTAAGGCAACAAAATAGGAAAAATGCCAAGGGGGGTGAATAATTTCGCAAGTTACCATAAATGTTAAGGATTGGAGAGTTTTTAAGGATTAAAAAGAAACGGAATGGTTCTAAGCACAAACAAAGTCCTAGAGGAATACCTGGTTCAGTCTGCTTTCCACCAGAATTGGGAGATGAATTCACCTTTCAGCAGGATAATAACCTAAAACATAATGCCAAGTTGCTGGAGTTGCTTCCCAAGAAGACAGTGAATGTTCGGTGGCTGAGTTAGTGGCTGAGTTGGTTTCTCCTTGAAAATCTATGGCAAGACCTGAAAATGGTTGTCTAGCAATGTCCAACAACCAATTTGACAGAGTTTGAAGAATTAAAAAAATAATAATGATCAAATGTTGGACAATCCAAGTGTGGAGAGCTCTTAGAGACTTACCCAGAAAGACTCACAGCTGTAATCGCTGCCAAAGGTCATTCTAACTTGTATTGACTTAGGTGGTTGAATACTTATCTAATGAAGATATCAGTGTTTTCTTGTTTTACAAATGTTAAGATTTTTTTACACTTTGACATTGCAGAGTATTTCGTGTAAATCGTTGACAATGATTAACAATTCAATCCATTTTAATCCCACTTCATAACACAACACAATGTGAAAAAAGTTAAGGGATGTGAATACTTTCTGAAGGCACTGTATAGCCACCTACAAGACATGCCTCAAAATATGTTAATTAGCCAGAAACAAAAATACCATGCACCTACTAGTACTGTACTGTATTATGTGGGTGGAATTAAAGTACCATTTCGAAATACAGCAATTCTTTCCCCGCCCACATTTTCCGACAATGCACCATCATTTACAGTATGCTGCAGTAAAATGTTGCATAGTATTTTGCTGTTGACAATACCAAAAATTACCATATACATTTATCGTAGACAAACCTTTGACTAACATGAATAATTGTGATGTTCTCATCACCCTTTAAGGGAGCATGAGTAGGTAGTCCCTATGAAATTACACAATTCAACCACACCTACTGTACAACTAAAACCTTTGTTTCCATGGGCTGTGATCTAAAAGCTGTCAGTTGTAAAAGGAATACCAAAGAGACTACCCTATTTTGTAGCATATTGTTGGGCTCGCTAGCTCTTCACTAGACACAGAGAGCTCCACTGTGTTTTGTTCTTCCTATGTACATATGGAACATACTATTTTTAAACAGCACTGAGGGCTTATGCTTTTCGAGATAAATAACAGTTTAAATATTCCCTTTCAAAAGGGAGCAAACACATTTAAAGTGGGAAAAGTACAAAATAATTGGAAGCAATCAAGATGTCAGGAGTAAAATTATGAGCAATACAAACCATACACAAATGCACCAAATCACCTCGGACCATTGAAGGCTCTTGCGCCAGTCAGCCCCACCTCCCTCACCCCCTTCCCCCCCATCGCAACCCTCCCCTATTCACCAAAGCTGTCATTTGGTATAGCAATTTCCTTTGGCTCACTTACGTATGAGTTTGAAGAGTAATTGAATTTGAGGCATAATTCAACCTAAAAAGTGCAAGCAGTTGTCATGTGATGTCTCCCCCATATTCCTTTCATCTTTGTAATTTAATAGCACTTTAGGCCCTAGTTACAATGTTTTCATCACTGAAATGAGTAGTGGGAGTTTCTAAGGATCTATTTTTCATTATATGTAATGTAAGGTAAATCAACAGGCCCTTGTTTAATGTGCCATTGCAATTTAATTTGCTGTTGTGTGTCGGGAACATACGTCTGGCTGGCAAGTGCTTGAACTTGGGAGTGGGATGTGTGTCTGCATCCCTAAGAACTGTTTTTGTGTGTATTAGCTCAGCACCCACTAATGTGAGTACTTATCTTCTCTCATGGAACCAATGCACAGCACATATCATTGCATACTGTTCTGGTACTGCACATCTGGTGTGAGACAGCACATTTGGTATACACATCATCATTTCAGGATGATGTGTATCCCCGGAAATAATCTAAATTCATGAAAACATAATTATTGGTTGTTCCAAAAAAGGGGTCTCTTGGCGCAATTTACCCTGGGGATGGGGTAAACTGATCTGCTTACAAATTTCTGTACTGAATTAAATATTACCTCTTTCTTTTTAAAACCATGTCTATCATTGTCTTTGAGTCATATTAAGCATATTTGTACAACAACAACAAAAACAGGCCCTGGTGTAACCCTTTATCCCAGCGATAACGCCTTAACGTCTGAGAAGAAAACACTTTTTTTGCTCAACTTGCCTTTGGCTCAACCATTGGCTCAACTTGCCCCTGGCCAAATGGACCAATTTACCCCAAAGCAACCACTTAGACTATATTAACCCACACAGCTACAAGGATACACTTTCATGCTAGGTTTAGGACCTCATATTAAAGCTTATAAAGACCTCAAATGATGTATAAAACAGTCTTAACTATTTACTTTGGTTTAGATACAAGTGTCATGAAACCTGCAACACAAATTAATTTGACTTTGTGAAAATCCGTTTTTTGGACCAAATTTTCTCAACTTTTTCCATGTTTTTTATTTTTATTTTATTTTTTATTTCACCTTTATTTAACCAGGTAGGCATGTTGAGAACAAGTTCTCATTTACAACTGCGACCTGGCCAAGATAAAGATAAAGCAAAGCAGTTCGACACATGTAACAACACAGAGTTACACATAGAGTAAAACAAACATGCAGTCAATAATACAGTTGAAAAATAAGTCTATATACAATGTGAGCAAATCAGGTGAGATAAGGGATGTAAAGGCAATAAATAGGCCATGGTGGAGGAATAAATACAATATAGCAATTAAAACACTGGAATGGTAGATTTGACAGTAGAGCAAAATAAATAAATACAGTAGGGGAAGAGGTAGTTGTTTGGGATATTTATAGATGGGCTATGTACAGGTGCAGTTATCTGTGAGCTGCTCTGACAGCTGGTGCTTAAAGCTAGTGAGCGAGATGTGTTTCCAGTTTCAGAGATTTTTGTTCCAGTCATTGGCAGCAGAGAACTGGAAGGAAGTGAGATATACCTGCTGGAACGGGTGCTAGCTATGGTGACCAGCGAGCAGAGATAAGGCTGTACTTTACCTAGCAGGGTCTTGTAGATGACATGGAACCAGTGGGTTTGGCAACGAGTATGAAGCAAGGGCCAGTCAACAAGTGCGTACAGGTCGCAGTGGTGGGTAGAATATGGGGCTTTGGTGACAAAACAGATGGCACTGTGATAGACTGCATCCAATTTGTTGAGTAGGGTGAGTAGGGTGTTGGTGGCTATTTTGTAAATGACATCGCCAAAGTCGAGGATAGGTAAGATGGTCAGTTTTACGAGGGTATGTTTGGCAGTATGAGTGAAGGATGCTTTGTTGCGAAATAGGAAGCCAATTCTAGATTTAACTTTGGTTTCTTCCTTTAAATCAATCAGAGTTTTGTTTTCACTGAATCTCCGTTTGGATATTGGTTAGGCTACAATTAGGCTGGGAAAATGTTAGCTAAGTTAAGGTGAGTGCTGCTCATGATCCGTGGCGATTTTAGCATTTAAATCTTGGTCGGGCAAAAAAAAAAAGAAGTGGGATGCATGCCAGCAAAGCCCCCACACATAAAAACATAGCTGATGTGGTTTCCACTGACAATTGAGATGTTCAAACTATGGCATAAGTGGACAACAAGCGGATAAGAGGCAATCCGTAATTTCGATTTAAGACATTAATGAGCAAGCGTCGACGGACGTTGTCAATATAACTATTTGTTCAGCACTTCTGAAATGTACAGCAACATAATTCAGAACATGGGCCGTTCTTACAGTGTACTCCCTGTACATGTCAGAACCATAGGGCAAATACATGGGCAAATAAACAGACAATGAAAGCTCTTACAATATTCAACAATGACATTTCTCTAAAAACAGGTTATAGGCTATTTGCGCACCACCAAGTTAGAACAGTAGACGAAATTAAGAGGTGAAAATAGACCAAATTATTAGGGTGAGGCACGTTGAACACCGTTTGGGTCGTTGCGTGTCAAAAAGATACACGTCATATAACACTATATGAAGCATTAAATAAGCTTTTAATATGACAGGTCAAATAACAAATTATATTACAGAATGTTATGTGTGCTGAATTAGCAAGTGCAAGCCATGCACAACAACTACTATCACTGTCAAAGCTGTACAAAAACAGTAGCCAAACAAGCACACACCGCGAACGATGTGTTTACAATAATGCGTTGGTAAAAATAGACCAAATTATTCGAGTGAGGCATATGGGCTACTAACAGCTTACTACACTGCATACACCTATTATTACTTTGTCAGCTACAGTATACATTTCTCCCTGGAATAGTACAGAATTTATGCAGCAGCATATAAAACAATTTTGGGCTTACCTTGTGAAGGCGGCACAGCGGTCATTTGTTGGCAAATTTTGTCTTCAAACTTTGTCATCAAAGTCTGGTATTTTCTGGATTTATGGTGGGAACTTGGAGAAAAAAAACACAGCCACTCCATTGAATAGCAGGCTAACGTTAGTAGTTTTTTTTACAATGCTTGCAGTTAGCCACTGATTCCTTCCAAACAACTCATTGTTGAATTTGGGATTTCCAACTTGTGTAATTTTTAAGTACAATGCATGATGAGCACCGATACATTTGATCTATTATTTCTCTTCATAATTTATTTTCATATGACAAGGAATACAAAGGATTTATTGTCGACTTGATGATCACTGCTAGCTAAGACTTTGAAAGTAAAATGTTGACATGATCAGTCCAATCAAAGCTACTGTAGATATAACTATCAGTGGCCAATGACCTTGAGCCTTCTTTGATGGGCACTTCTAATATAACTCTATGGGTCTAACCTAATTGGGGATGACGTACTGTCCCATGAGTGACAGAAAACTTAGCCAATCAGGCACAATGCTCTGTATTTTCTGCTGGCTAGCCCCACCACCACAGAAAGCACTGAGCTAGGCTGAAACACATGCATTTTGGGGCTGCCTTACTCGAAAGCTTGTTCATATGCAGCTTTATTCAATCAATATTTTTACTTTTTTACATTGTTGCAAACTGATATGCGACATGTATTATTGCCAAAAATAACAAGCCAAACAGGCAAGCCCCCCCCAAAAAAAGTGTGGTGCTCAGCCCCACCTGCCCTGAATGACGGGTGGCCACTGCTCATGATCATCTTGTCTAGTTGGCTCATTTATTGTTTTAGATTCCGTCTCTCACAGTTGAAGGATACCTATGATAAAAATGACAGACCTCTACATGCTTTGTAAGTAGGAAAACCTGCCAAATCGGCAGTGTATCAAATACTTGTTCTCCCCACTGTAAGTATTCAGACCCTTTGCTATGAAACTTGAAATTGAGCTCAGGAGCATCCTTTTTCCATTGATAATCCTTGAGATGTTTCTACAACTTGATTGGAGTCCACTTGTGGTAAACTCAATTGATTGGACATGATTTGGAAAGACACACACCTGTCTATATAAGGTCCCACAGTTGACATTGCATGTCAGAGCAAAAACCAAGCCATGAGGTCTAAGGAAATGTCCGTAGAGCTCTGAGATAGGATTGTGTCGAGGCACAGATCTGGGGAAGCGTACATTGAAGGTCCACCAAGACTCTTCCTAGAGCTGGCTGCCCGGCCAAACTGAGCAATCAGGGAGGTGACCAAGAACCCGATGGTCTCACTGAAAGAGCTCCAGAGTTCCTCTATGGACATGGGAGAGACTTCCAGAAGGACAACCATCTCTGCAGCACTCCACCAATCAGGCCTTTATGGTAGTGGCCAGACTAAAGCCACTCCTCAATAAAATCCACATGACAGCCTGCTTGGAGTTTGCCAAAAAGGCACCTAAAAACACTTAGACCATGAGAACAATATTCTCTGGTCTAAGGAAACACAAGACTGAATGCCAAGCGTCACATCTGGAGGAAACCTGTTCCAGAACACTCAGGACCTCAGACTGGGGTGAAGGTTCACCTTCTAATAGGACAATGGGCCTAAGCACACAGCCAAGACAACGCATGAGTGGCTTCTGGAAAAGACTCTGAATGTCCTTGAGTGGCCCAGCCAGAGATCGGACTTGAACCCAATCAAACATCTCTGGAGAGACTAGAAAATGCTGTGCAGCCAACCTGACAGAACTTGAGAGGATCAAATCAAATCGTATTGGTCACATACACATGGTTAGCAGATGTTATTGCGAGTGTAGCGAAATGCTTGTGCTTCTAGATCCAACAGTGCAGCAATATCTAACATGCAACCTAACAATTCCACAACTACCAAATGCACACAAATGTAAGTAAAGGAATAAGAACATATAAATATATTGACGAGCAATGACAGAGCGGCATAGGCAAGATTAAATAGATGGTATAAAATACAGTATATACATATGAGGTGAGTAATGCAAGATATGTAAACATTATTAAAGTGACATTAATAAAGTGGCCAATAATTTCAAGTCTGTATGTAGGCAGCAACCTCTCTGTGTTAGTGATGGCTGTTTAAAAGTCTGATGGCCTTGAGATAGAAGCTGTTTTTCAGTCTTTTGGTCCCAGCTTTGATGCACCTGTACTGACCTCGCCTTCTGGATGATAGCGGGGTGAACAAGCAGTGGCTCGGGTGGTTGTTGTCCTTGATCTTTTTGGCCTTCCTGTGACATTGGGTTCTGTAGGTGTCCTGGATGGCAGGAAGTTTGCCCCAGAGGGTGACGCGTTGTGCAGACCGCACCACCCTCTGGAGAGCCTTGCGGTTGTGTGCGGAGCAGTTGCCATACCAGGCGGCGATGCAGCCCAACAGGATGCTCTCAATTGTTAATCTGTAACATTTTGTGAGGGTAAAGGGTCTGAATACTTATGTAAATTTCATATTTCCGGGGAGGTTTGTTGCAAAAAAATCTAAAACCCAGTTTTTTTTTGTCATTATGGGGTATTGCGTGTAGATTGATGAGGAAAAAAACTAAACAATTTAATCCAGTAGGAAGCTCTTTCATCCATTTATATGCAGATGATGCAGTCTTATACTCAGCTGGCCCCTCCCCGGATTTTATTAAATGCTCTACAACAAGTTTTCGCTACCTTTAATTAAATGCTCTACAACAAGCTTTCTCTACCTTTAACCTTGTTCTGAACATCTCCAAAACAAAGGTCATGTGGTTTGTTAAGAAGAATGTCCCTCTTCCCACAGGTGTTATTATTATCTCTGAGGGTTTGGAACTTGAGGTAGTCTCCAAATACAAGTACTTGGGAGTATTGCTAGACAGCACACTGTCCTTCTCTCAGCACATATCAAAGCTGTAGGCTAAGGTTAAATCTATACTTGGTTTCCTCTATCATAATTGCGCCTCTTTCACCCCAGCTGCCAAACTAACCATGATTCAGATGACCATCCTACCCATGCTAAATTAGATTACGGAGACATAATTTATAGATTGGCAGGAAAGGCTGCTCTCAAGCGTCTAGATGTTCTTTACCATTCTACCATTTACACTCAAACTGGACAGTTCTCTATCACCTTCATTCAAAGACTCAATCTGGACACTATTACTGACAGTTGTGGCTGCAGTTGTGGCTGCTTCACGTGATATAATGTTGTCTCTACCTTCTTGCCTTTGTGCTATTGTCTGTGCCAATAATGTTTGTACCATGTTTTGTGCTTCTACCTTGTTGTGCTCCTGCCATGTGGTGTTGCTGTCATGCTATGTTGTTGTTTTAGGTCTCTCTTTATGTAGTGTTGTGGTGTCTCTCTTGTTATGATGTGTGTTTTGTCCTACATTTTTAATCCCAGCCCCTGTCCCCGCAGGAGGCATTTTTGCCCTTTGGTAGCCCGTCATTGTAAATATTAATTTGCTCTTAACTGATTTTCCGAGTTAAATAAAAATTAAAAGGATCACGGCTGTTTGAGACTAAAAAGCCCTATAATGGTGGTCATGGCTAGAATGGTTCCAGCTTTTGTCAAATGAATGTCAAAAGTTTATTTTAGCTAACCATAACGCTTTTCCTAACTTAACCTAATTCTGCTATGATAATTCTCCTAACTTGTTGTGTGAGTTATCCTAACCTACATTGAAAAGTCAAATCTGACGTTAATTTGACAAAAACTGGATCCCTTCTAGCATTGACCCTGTACGGATTGCCCAACTATGGTTTGCATGCCCTGATGAAGGAACCTATCATGCGGCTAGATGGTTGGAGCTCGTGGTCGACAGTGGTGGTGAGTATACCGGTAGCTAGACCATAGACTTCTGGTTATGTATCTGATTATGTGGTTATATTTTGATAATCATTATGACTATCATCACAAGCATAGCTAACATTAGCTAGCTAGCAACCAAACTATCTAAATATAACTCGGTTTTGGCTTGGAAACACGATAACATTTCAAAAGCAGGGCAAATAATTAGCAGGGATTTTTTTTGTCATGATTGTGACGTAGACTGATTGGCTTAAGATACAGTATAGTTAGCTAAAGCACTTTTGTACATCGCGCTGTAACGTACAATAGACCTTATTTTAGCGCCCCAAAAAGGTAATTCTTCCAGGTCAACTGTAATATTCTAAAGCACTATTTCTCCCGTTTCCAGAAAAATCAATGACGAGACCTTCATGCTGCCCGTCTCTGCATGATTGATGAAGGCAAAGAGCTCCGTCGGGTCTTTAAAAAAATGGTGGGTGGGGAAGCGAAACCTAATGTGTGATAGGGAAAGGGGGAGATATTGCTTTTTTCACCCAATCTGTCCAATTTATCACCTCTAAATGTAAATAAAACATGTCATTACATACCTATTTGAAGGTTTGTGTCGAATTTTAATTGTGTTTTAGGGCGCTGCTAAAGTTAACAGCGGCTGTCGCGGCTTTTGAGAGTCATGATGGCTTGCAGTGATGACGCAAAAAATTAATGCATTCAGTTGTACAACTGACTAGGTATCCATCCCCCCTTACCCTGACCCCGTCCCTGTCCCTTTCTTGTTTTTAATCTGCAAGAGAAGTGCTACACCTGGTGGAGAGGCTGTACCACACAGAATGAGTTGCATTATGCACGTTATGGCATGACATGTCACAATTTAAGGTACAGCGTGAGAGGGGTCCATTTTTTTCTTCTATCCTCTATCCTTTGCTCATGAATGGATGCCGGGACCTACCAGAAAGAGAAAAGATGGGTATCATAACATGTCCAGCAATGTGAGTGCAATTGTTTAGCGACCTCAAAATTATTACATTCACTGTTCACTTGCTATTTTCAAAAAATAATAAAAGTGTGTCATGCAACACAACTATTATTGTGACACCTCTTTCATTGTTGCCAGAGTTTCCTTGGACTCGTATGAATAGGATATGCCCTCATGAGGCCTCTGATAGATCCCTGATGATGTAGATGGCTTCATCAACAATTATAGCTAATGCAAAGACCTCACCTCCAGCCTCACATCTTGCCTGCTCACCAACAGTCGTCGATGGGGAGAAAATAATTAGGTAGGCTTAGGCTGACTTGTTCAAACTTCAACATTGTACCTGATTGTGTGTCAGATATTACCTATCCTATCTGTCATTGGTAATATAAATGTGACTGTGTATGTGTTCACAGAAACATGTTTGGAGCCAGCACAGTCCAGACTGATAGACAGGCTTCATACTGATGTCTCTGAATGGAAAAAGACCAGGCAATCGGCTTAAACATTTTACTAGCCACAACCTTTACTTGTATTGTCTTTTTTAATTATTGAATTGAATGGTATCGGTCAATATGGGGAGAAACCCTTCGTATTCTGCACCAAGATACCACACAGGAAGGTATGACCACTCTGACATGTTTGCCAAGGTAGCCCTATTACCACCAGACAAAATGCAGATAGGCACAGTATATGTATCTGTTGAGAATGACATTGAAATATTTGAATGTGCACATTTGTTATATTAGCAGAACACTGCTTCTATGGTATTATGTAAGTTCTAAAAACACTTAGTTTATAATATCTATATAAATTCAGCAATTGCATTCTTCTCATAATACTTTGTAGACTACTGACCTATTCAAAGCTTCCTCTGGCATTTCCCCATACATCTGCCTGTAGTTATAGAATTCAATGTGCAGGAGGTTTGTTTGTTGTGATTGAGTAGGGGGAAACGGGTGCGGGCAAGGTTCTGACAGATGGGTGTGTCTTGGTGGTGGCAAGGACACACCCAAGAAAAACCCACATCAAAACACACCCCTAAGCCAACTCACATGTGGCTTCTGTCATGGCCGCCAGCATTTCTTGAGGAGCAAGCCGAAAAAAACAAGGCCAAATCAGCGGGTGCAATTCCCCTTCAGAGGGGGATGACAGAAGAGCATAGATGCAGACTCAAACAGAGGGGGTATAAAGAGTGACAGTGAGCAAGAGGAGAGAGAGAAATAATGAACAGAAGGGAGACCGAGATAATGAGAGGGATAGAGGCAAACAAAAAGAATGACTGAGAAGGAAAGAGAGGGAGATAGAGAATTGTAACTAAGAGTTAGAGAGTGGAGAGAAGGAGGGAATGATGGAGTTGTCTTCCACCAAGGATACACTCAGGTAACTGCAGCCATTAGGTCAATGAGTAATCTGCAGCATGCACCACAGGACTTCACCAGAGTGCAAATAACTGTAATAATTTCATTCGTCCTTTATGCAACAAAGCATCTACAGTGCCCTCAGACAGTATTCATACCACTTGACTTATTCTATATTTTGTTGTTTCAGCCTGAATATAAAATGCATTAAATACAAATTCTCACCAATCTACACAAAGTTTTAGAAAATGTACAAAAATATATAATTTACATAAGAATTCACACCCATTTGCTATGACACTGATAAATTAGGCTCATGAGCGTCCAATTTCTTTTGATCATACTTGAGATGTCACTACAACTTGATTGGAGTCCACATGTGGCATATATCTGGGGAAAGATATAAAACCATTTATAGAGTGTTGAAAGTTTCCAAAAACACTGTGGTCTCATTCATTGGGAACTACCCTGACTCTGCCTAGAGCTGGCTGTCTGACCAATCGGGCAAGAATGACCTTGGTCAGGGAGGTGACCAAGAACCCAATGACCACTTCGACAGAACTACAGAATTTCTTGACTGAGATGGGGGAACCTGTCAGAAGGACAATAGTCTCTACAGCACTTCACCAATCGGGGCTTTATGGGAGAGTCGCCATATGGAAGCCACTCCTGAGAAAAAGGCACATGACAGCACTCTGGGAGTGCAAAAAGGCATGTGAAAGGCAAAAGGTTCTGATGAGACAGAAATTGAACTCTTTGGCCTGAATGCAAAAAGCTATGTATGGAGAAAACATGTCTAACAACCCTACTGTGATGCATGGTGGTGGCAGAATCATGCTATGGGGATGCTTTTCAGTGGCAGGGACTGGGAGACTGGTAATGATAGAGGGAACAATGAATGGAGCCAAATACAGGCAAAGCCTTGAATAGAACATATTTCAGAGTGCAAAGGACCTCAGACTGGGGTGAAGATTTACATTCCAACAGGACAATGACCCCAAACAGCCAAAGCAAAGCTGGAATGGCTACAAAATAAGAATGTGAAAGTCCTTGAGTAGCCAAGCCAAAGCCCAGACTTGAATCCTAATTGAAAATCTGTTGAAAGACTTGAAGATTGCTGTTCACTGCCGCTTCCCATCTAATTTAACAGAGCTTGAGACAATCTGCAAGGAAGAATGGGAGAAAATCCCAAAATCCAGATAAGCAAAGCTGATACAGACATACCCAAGTTGACTCAAAAAGTGCTTCTACAAAGTATTGACTCAAGGGTGTGAATACTTATGTAAATGGTGTCAAAGTGCTTACACAGAAACACAGCCTAAAACCCTGTCACTCCCTGACCGTAGAGATCCTTTTATTCTCTATGTTTGTTTGGTCAGGGTGTGACTCGGGTGGGAAACTCTATGTTCTTTGTTTCTATGTTTTGGCAGGGTATGGGTCTCAATCAGGGACAGCTGCCGATCGTTGTCTGATTGGGACTCATACTTAGGCAGCCTTTTTACCTTTGTGTATTGGTGGGTAGTTGTCTTTGTTAGTGGCCTGTATAGCCCTGGTAAGCTTCACGTTCGTTTTTGTTGTTTCTTGTTTTGTTGGCGACATTTATAATAAAGAAAAAGTACGCTCACGACGCCGCACCTTGGTCCGGTCATTTTCAAGATGATGTTCGTGACAAACCCCAAACAACAAGCAATGCAGGTGTAGAAGCATGGTGTCTAGGAAAAACTCACTAGATAGGCAGGAACCTATAGTTGAAGTCGGAAGTTTACATACACTTAGGTTGAAGTAATTAAAACTCATTTTTCAACCATTCCACACATTTCTTGTTAACAGACTATAGTTTTGGCAAATCGGTTAGGACATCTACTTTGTGCATAACACAAGTCATTTTTCCATCAATTGTTTACAGACAGATTATTTCACTCATAATTCGCTGTATCACAATTCCAGTGGGTCAGAAGTTTACAGACACTAAGTTGACTGTGCCTTCAAACAGCTTGGAAAATTCCAGAAAATTATGTCATGGCTTTAGAAGCTTCTGATAGGCTAATTGACATAATTTGAGTCATTTGGAGGTGTACCTGTGGATGTATTTCAAGGCCTACCTTCAAACTTAGTGCCTCTTTGCTTGACATCATGGGAAAATCAAAAGAAATCAGCCAAGACCTCAGAAAATGATTGTAGACCTCCACAAGTCTGGTTCATTCTTGGGAGCAATTTCCAAACGCCTCAAGGTACCACGTTCATCTGTACAAACAATAGTACGCAAGTATAAACACCATGGGACCGCGCAGCCGTCATACCGCTCAGGAAGGAGACGCGTTCTGTCTCCTAGAGATGAACGTGCTTTGTGGCAAAAAGTGCAGATCAATCCCAGAACAACAGCAAAGGACCTTGTGAAGATGCTGGAGGAAACAACAGGTACAAAAGTTATCTATATCCACAGTAAAACGAGTCCTATATCGACATAACCTGAAAGGTCGCTCAGCAAGGAAGAGCCAAAACCCGCCATTAAAAAGCCAGACTACGATTTGCAACTGCACATGGGGAAAAATATCGTACTTTTTGGAGAAATGTCCTCTGGTCTGATAAAACAAAAATAGAACTGTTTGGCCATAATGACAGTCGTTATGTTTGGAGGAAAAAGGGGGAGGCTTGCAAGCCGAAGAACACCATCCCAACTGTGAAGCATGTGGTGGCAGCATCATGTTGTGGGGGTGCTTTGCTGCAGGATGTACTGGTGCACTTCACAAAATAGATGCCACCATGAGATAGGAAAACAATATGTGGATATATTGAAGCAACATCTCAAGACATCAGTCATGAAGTAAAAGCTTGGTCGCAAATGGGTCTTCCAAATGGACAATGACCCCAAGCATACTTCTAAAGTTATTGCAAAATGGCTTAAGGACAACAAAGGCAAGGTATTGGAGTGCCCATCACAAAGCCCTGACCTCAAGCCTATAGAACATTTGTGGGCAGAACTGGAAAACAGAGCCTCTTCAACCTCAGGTGGCTGAAGAAATTTGGCTTGTCACCAAAAACACTCAATCTTCAACAGATGCACAATCGAGAGCATCCTGTCGGCTGTATCACTGCCTGGTATGGCAACTGCTCCGCACACAAACGCAAGGCTCTCCAGAGGGTAGTGAGGTCTGCACAAATCATCACCGGGGGCAAACTACCTGCCCTCCAAGACACCTACACCACCCGATGTCACAGGAAGGCCAAAAAGATCAAGGACAACAACCACCCGAGCCACTGCCTGCTCACCCCACTATCATCCAGAAGGCGAGGTCAGTACAGGTGCATCAAAGCTTGGCCCAAGAGACTGAAAAACAGCTTCTATCTCAAGGCCATCAGACTGTTCATGCCGTCACTAACATTGAGTGGCTACTGCCAATATACTGACTCAAATCTCTAGCCACTTTAATAATAAAAAATTGGATGTAATAAATGTATCACTAGTCACTTTAAACAATGCCACTTTATATAATGTTTAGTTACCCTACATTACTCACCTTATATGTATATACTGTACTCTATACCATCTACTGCATCTTGCCTATGCCGTTCGGCCATCGCTCATCCATATATGTATATGTACATATTCTTATTCATTCCTTACACTTGTGTGTGTATAAGGTCATTGTTAGATTTCCTATTAGATATTACTGCATGGTCGGAACTAGAAGCATAAGCATTTCGCAACACTCGCATTAACATCTGCTAACCATGTGTATGTGAACAATAACATTTGATTTACACCAGATTTGTCAGGAGTAATGGGCCAAATTTCACTCAACTTATTGTGGAAAGTTTGTGGAAGGCTTCCCGAAACGCTTGACCCAAGTTAAACCATTTAAAGGCAATGCTACCAAATACTAATTGAGTGTATGTAAACTTCTGACCCACTGGGAATGTGATGAAAGAAATGAAAGCTGAAATAAATCATTTTCTACTATTATTCTGACATTTCACATTCTTAAAATAAAGTGGTGATCCTAACTGGCCTAAAACAGTGAATTCTTACTAGGATTAAATGTCAGGAATTGTGAAAACTAAGTTTAAATGTACTTGGCTAAGGTGTATGTAAACTTCCTACTTCAACTGTAGGAAGAAACTTAGAGAAGAACCAAGGGGTGGCTGTGAAGATTAGGAGTACAAATGGGAACAAACTACATTACCTTTAGAAATGCCAAAAGCCCACAGTTTGCCAACTATACATCCAGCATGTTGATTGACCTCCTTTTCGGAAGTAAGAATATATATTTTTTTAAACTTTTGATGGCTCTGGCTTGGAGTCCAACAAGACAAAGTCTGTTTTAGTTTGGTATGTGAACTGTTGTGCGAGAACATTTTGGACTACTCCCGGAATCATGGCAATAGAGGATTCAAGGGTTGGCTATTACTTCTAGCTATAGCCATTTTCTAATTATTATATTTAGATAAATGGACATGGGAGATCTGTGAAGCATTTATGATCAATTGTGGGCATTAATATGTAAAGCCCATAGAGGGTTACAGTTTATTTTATAGTCTGCTGTGTACGTGCTATTAACGTGACATGATTACATGTTAATTACATGTAAGTGTCTTTGGGATTCATTGAAACATGAGTTTTGTACCAGGTAGTTACCATTTTAGTTGATTTACTTGAGGGGAAAGTACCAGAAAGTATCCATTCTTACCAATTCATTAAACCAGCTGAAACAAGTCTGAAAAGATTGTCACCAACAGTTGACCTGATTGAACAGCCTTAGCTGAGCCCTTCCCAACTTCCCAGAGCACTATATAGCTGGCACTTAGCACATCGGCCCAGATTTACATCACATTGCATACCAATTACAGGTCTAATGTGATTAGTCCTGCCACTATAAATTGCCCAGATTAGCCCAATGCCACATACACAAGATACATGCAGCAGCAGCAGCAGCACAACGACAACGGAAGCCACCACGCCGCAACTGCTAGCATTCTGTCAGCTGAATGTCAGCCCCCACTTCCCACATTCAGCACTGGCCTGGCGAGCACTGACACAGAAGGACTCAATTAATATATTCACTTAAGTAACCACACACACGTGCACGAGAACTCATACACACACAAAATACACACAACACACATTTCCTATCTTCACCTGTCTTGGGTGACATTCACTGCCTATCTTAACCTCTCTTTCTCTAGATTGACAGACACTCACACAAACACAGTCCACGTAGGATGACAGTTTATTACTGTCAGTTCTGTTTTCGTCACTCTTGTCGGCCCGCACAAGCGTCTTCTAATTTAGTCCATGTTCTGATTCCTTAAACACATCTACTATTATGTCAAACGTCAAATTTTCCTGGCATGTTGACAGTTAGAGCTGTTAAAATGTTTTGTCTGTGTCTTTTAGGCCTAAGAGTAGGAATGGGCTGTGTCGTGCCGACCTGAACCATGCTGTTCTGGCTCAGATATTTTATTTTCATAAATCTTCTCAAAGAATGTTCTATTCGCATCCACTTAGTTGCTGGAACTGTGCTGCAAAGGACAATGCCCTTTCAGCATAGTTTCAGCAACAATAGTGGATGAGTAATGTCGTGACTTTACTTTCATTAATCTGATGATTTATTTATTTTAATCCACTATGTTTAATTGTTACTCAATTAAATGAATCATGTGACAATTAACTCATTAGGATTTGGGGCACCACGGAAGAAGTTGTTTAGAGAGTTACCTTCTCCCGAATTAAATTCTATAATGTCTTTACCTATTTCATCGATAAACAGTCATGTTATTAATCATTACTTCTTATCAAATAATCATTCTGACCAGTCTTAACCTTCTTGGATCTGCAAAAACCCCAGCCTTGCGTATTTTTCAGTACTACACAAATTGGTTTAATAATTTATTTACTAGCTAACAAAATAATACCACAGAATACGCACCCACACTTACATGAGACAAAGGTCCCTTGTGGACTGACAAGATATGACTGCTTGTTACAACATAGATGGAGAGCGGGTGGGGAAAAGACAGAGAAAAAAAGGGACACCTATTCTCCCATTAACCATATACTTTGCACATGAAGCGCCGCCCGTTTGGAATAAGAACATTAATTTATTCACGCGTGAAATGCATTCGTTCATCGTTTATCTTGGTCGGAACCAGGCCTTCTCGGAAAGTTCTTGGCCTTCCAGCTGTATGGCTCTGATTGTTTCCCCTTTTCAGTATTCTACTGCTGTTCACTCAGGAAGATAAACAGCCATGTTGACGATTCCCATTGGTGGTGAGCGTAGCAGGATAGTCTCACTCAGATTTGCTTTTCTCTATATGAGTCTTAAGACAGCTAATCAGCTGTCCCAGTGATTGTCTGAGGTGAGCTACTCGCCTCTTCCTCATTGTGTTGGTATTCAGGGTTCGGACCACGATGGACATGAGCTGCAGCTCTTTATCTCTCTGGTCTAAAAGAAGGTGAGTATATTACTTCATCTCGTGTTGAGTGTCAACGTTTCAACCACTTCCAACATGAAGCTACCTGCCTCACGTTTCCTGGTCTAAAGGTTGATTCCTCTTCCAAGCCTTTATGCTCACTTGGTAAAAAGGGGTGTTCTGTCACGCTACCAAGCTCTCTGACTTCACTCAGGGCATGACTAGTTACTGTGCAAAGGATATCAACCTACCTGGTTAAATAAAGGTGAAATAAGTAAATAAAAAAATAAAAAAATGAACAACTATCTCATTAGAAAATTAAAATCACATTCCTATCAAGACAAATACAGGTGTAACTGAATTAGGTTTGTAGGCCTACTTACTCGCGCACACTTTTTCTGTTCTGCCCACACATTTTCTGTTCTGCCCACACATTTTTTTTTATAGGATTGAGGTCAGGGCTTTGTGATGGCCACTCCAATACCTTGACTTTGTTGTCCTTAAGCCATTTTGCCACAACTTTGGAAGTATGCTTGGGGTCATTGTCCATTTGGAAGACCCACTTGCGACCAAGCTTTAAATTCCTGACTGATGTCAGGATGTTGCTACAATATATCCACATTTTTTTTCCTATTTCATGATGCCATCTATTTTGTGAAGTGCACCAGTCCCTCCTGCAGCAAAGCTCCTCAACAACATGATGCTGCCACCCCCGTGCTTCACGGTTGGGATTGTGATCTTCGGCTTGCAAGCCACCCCCTTTTTCCTCCAAACATAACGATGGTCATTATAGCAAAACAGTTCTATTTTTGTTTCATCAGACCAGAGGACATTTCTCCAAAAAATACAATCTTTGTCCCCATTTGCAGTTGCAAACCATAGTCTGTCTTTTTTATGGTGGTTTTGGAGCAGTGGCTTCTTCCTTGCTGAGCTGCCTTTCAGGTTATGTCGATATGGAACTCGTTTTACTGTGGGTATACAGTTGAAGTCGGAATTTTACATACACTTAGGTTGAGTCATTAAAACTCATTTTTCAACCACTCCACAAATTTCTTGTTAACGAACTATAGTTTTGACAAGTCGGTTAGGACATCTACTTTGTGCATGACACGAGTAATTTTTACAACAACTGTTTACAGACAGATTATTTCACTTATAATTCACTCTCACAATTTCAGTGGGTCAGAAGTTCACATACACTAAGTTGACTGTGCCTTTAAACAGCTTGGAAAATTCCAGAAAATGATGTCATGGCTTTAGAAGCTTCTGGTAGGCTAATTGACATAATTTGAGTCAATTGGAGGTGTACCTGTAGATGTATTTTAAGGCCTACATTCAAAATCACTGCCTATTTGTTTGACATCATGTTAAAATCAAAAGAAATCATGCAAGACCTCAGAAAAAAAATTGTAGACCTCCACAAGTCTGGTTCATCCTTGAAAGCAGTTTCCAAACACCTGAAGGTACCAAGTTCATTTGTACAGAAAATACAACGGAAGTATAAACCCCATGGAACCACGCAGTCATACCGTTAAGGGGTATCCTTTCCAAGATACGGTATTTGGTCCATATAGTTTTTAATAACATCACAAAATGAAAAACAATATGACAGTTTTCTACATCTCCCCACAAACCATTCCACAAATTCTTTACTAGATTCTTTGGTTACATTAACCACTTTTTAGACGTTACAGTTTTGTGCGGGCAAAGGTGTCTGAACAAAGACATTCTTTTGATTGACACTAAAGAGCAAGAGAGAGAGTTCTCTCTTGCTTCAATTTACGAAGGGGTGTGAGCTGTCAACCCGGCAGGTCCCTCCCCCCCCCCCCCTTTGTGGGTGGGAGATGGTCTGGTTATTGTCAGCCTTGGCCAAGCTGATCTGGTCCATTATTGTCCTCACAGGACAGTCATGACTGTAACCAGGCCAGCCTAATATAGCTGAACATGAAGCCAGGTGGTTCCCTGAGCATGTGATGGATCCCTAAAACCTTGTTGAAACTGCAGGCTTTCCATTTTGGAATACTGACTTTCCAAACAGAAAGTTACAGGTGACCAAATCGTATCTGTGTGTGTTGAGATTGTAGTCATTTGCTGCCATGGCTACGCTAGTAGGCTGATTGGTGGTGGTGGTGCTGGGGCTTCCTTTCACTCAGAAGGTTGTTTTGCAAGTTAAGGTGACAATAATGCCTGCCATGAAAGTCTCCCAGCTGCTTTGAATGGTAATACAACTTTCAAAGCTTCAAAGGATAAGATCCAACTTTCAAAATGTGTCATTTTTGGCTAGCCACAGCAGTCAACTAGCTAGCTACCACATGTTCTTGTCAAACTGTCAACACAGTAGCTTGCAAGCGACAAGATACGCCAAATAACAGTATAAAAAAATCAGATTTGACCGTTCAGACAAAAGTCAGGTATCAGATTTGTATGTATGAGTTTAATCGGATATGTAAAAAAAAAAAAAAAGAAAAAGGATTTGAGTCACTTCAAACTGCAGTGTGAACAAGGCTTAAAAAGGGTTTTGGTTTTGAATGGGTTTTGTCAGCTGTGACATGGGGTCAATTTGGGACTCAATGGAAGTGTAGCCTCTCCTAGACTCCCTAGGGGCTTTCAGAGCCTGCAAATCTCTCTTCTTTCTTTCTTTCTCTCTCTCCTCGATCTGTGTCTTATTTTGAGCCAGTCTGGCTGCCTCACCCGGCCTGAATTTGAAATGAGGTTCAAGAGAGCTGATAGAAAGCGATGTGGACTGTATGTTCCTGCCTGTCTCATCAGCTGTTGCTTTTCTGTTTTTGTGAGTGTTTCTAGAGCATGTAAAATTGCCACCCCAACACGAATCCCTTGTCGACTCCTTTTTTCTCTCTCCTCGGTCTGTTTGTTTCGCTTCCCTTTCATCCTCTGTGGAAAAAAATGTACAATGAAATAGCTGACTAATTTGCTTCGCACAGAAAGGCGGGAAAGCCCAATCGCTTTTGTGACTCAGCTGTGAACAACATTGCTAATGCTTAGCCTTGAGCAAATATTCATAGTGGTCAACAAACTGTGTAATTTTCATGACTTCTGGGAAATAAAGATCTGCAGTCCTTTGAGAGATGTGATTTTAGATGCTGCTCGATGTCGACACCACAACAAACAGTCATGACAGTTGACTTTGAATGGAAGATTGGTTTTTTTGCGGAATGTTAAGTTGAGCATGTCAGATTTAGCCATTTCTATTGGTTCCCCTTTGAAATTACAGAGCAAACCCAACCAACCTCTTCCCAATCACACACCCTATTTGAAGGAGGGGCGCAACAGTTTCCCAGCCCCCTCGAGAGATAACATTAAAATGTGTCCCATTTAATTTTGGCTTGTCAAAGCGGTTGATCTTATCAGTTTACTTGGTGCACCGGGCCCCGCTTGTTCTGCAGTATGCTATTTGACAGTCAACATCAATGTGGCTTTAATAGGTACCCTGATCCTGAAATCTCCAAACTGGCAATATTGTCCCAACCACCAACCAACCTCCTCCTCTAGCCTCGATTTCATCTCAGGCATATAAAAAGCCACTGTATTAACCATGCACAGTCCCTGCATGATCAAAGTATTTTTAAGTATGTGTGTCTCAGGGTACAATTCCGTTATGTTAAGCCATGTTTCCATACTAACCTGCTCCACTACAGCCTTGTCGATGAGAATGGGGGCTTGCTTGGTCCTCCTTTTCCTGTAGTCCACAATCATCTCCTTAGTCTTGGTTTCGTTGAGGGATAGATTGTTATTCTGGCACCACCTGGTCAGGTCTCTGACCACCTCCCTATAGGCTGTCTCATCGTTGTCAGTAATCAGGCCTACCACTGTTGTGTCGTCTGCAAACTTAATGATGGTGTTGGAGTCGTGCCTGGCCATGCAGTCGTGAGTGAACAGGGAGTACAGGACGGGACTGAGCATGCACCCCTGGGGAGTTCCAGTGTTGAGGATCAGCATGGCAGATGTGTTGCTACCTACCCTCACCTCATGGGTGCGGCCCGTCAGGAAGTTCAGGATCCAGTTGCAGAGGGAGGTGTTTAGTCCCAGGATCATTAGCTTAGTGATGAGCTTTGAGGGTACTATGGTGTTGAAATCTGAGCTGTAGTCAATGAATAGCATTCTCACATAAGTGTTCCATTTGTCCAGGTGGGAAAGGGCAGTGTGGAGTGCAATAGAGATTGCATCATCTGTTTGGGCGGTATGCTAATTGGGGTGGGTCTAGGGTTTCTGGGATAATGGTGATGATGTGAGCCATTACCAGCCTTTCAAAGCACTTCATGGCTACAGACGTGAGTGCTACGGGTCTGTAGTCATTTAGGCAGGTTGCCTTTGTGTTCTTGAGCACAGGGACTATGGTGGTCTGCTTGAAACATGTTGGTATGACAGACTCAGTCAGGGACATGTTGAAAATGTCAGTGAAGACACCTGCCAGTTGGTCAGCACATGCCCAGAGCACACGTCCTGGTAATCCGTCTGGCCCCGCAGCCTTGTATATGTTGACCTGTTTAAAGGTCTTACTCACGGCTACGGAGAGCGTGATCACACAGTTGTCCGGGAACAGCTGATGCTCTCATGCATGCCTCAGTGTTGCTTGCCTCGAAGCGAGCATAGAAGTGATTAGGCAAGTACAAGACAGATACAATTCAAGCCAGATACAATTAAATAAAGGCTATCTGTTTCATTAGTTGACATTTTAACCCTTTTGAGGCGTACCAACAAATGGGAGAGATCATTCCATAGTGGTCCCAGCAGCATACGCTCAGACAGGTGTGATTAGAACACTTATTAATAAGAACGTCCAGTTTTGATTGACGCAACAGTCAGCATTTGAGCTAGACAAAATGTTTTTGCAAACACAGTCCTTACAAAGTTATGTCCTGAATGTGACCAGTTTTGGATGCAATGTTCAGACATTCAAAGCAGTATCGACAGCATAACACAATCATCCAAACCATAAAATGTATCCTACATTAGTCCTTGCACTAACTGAAGAAAGATTGACATAACACAAGCGGTCAAATTTAGCTAACTCTTGAGTGACAGAAACCACAATATGAATTAGCTAAGAGCAATTACTATTTATAATTCATCACATCACGGGTGAGCTCACCATTGATCGAAATAATTGAGTATAACACTTTCTAAAAATCGAAAGTAATCCAACAATGGGTAGTTTGTGTGCACCACCATGTTTGTTTTTTCGTGTCAACCAAAGATTAGATGACTTTGGTCTGTTTGCAGTATGTATGTTGAAGGGGGTGTGTTCCTTTCATTCAATTGAAAGATGAGTGAAACATTCCTTCACCTCATTATAACATCTTTTGTCTGAGAGATGTTTATATGACACCCAGAATGCATTATATAATATGAACAAACATGGCACCACACATAGCTGGAAAATAGCTTAGCATTAGCTCATCATAATCAGTACAACCTGCAAAGAATTCTTTTTGCACAGATCATAGGTGTCCATCACAATCGATATAATCCATAGAAGTTTTTTTAAACCTTTAGCCCTGTCAATTTGACTATTTACAAATGAAGCATTTGTGTTTAGGGAGTCTGCCAGATCAGAGGCAGTAGGGATGACCAGGGATGTTCTCTTGATAAATATTTGACAAACTAATGTCCTGCTAATCATTCAAAATGTAACAAGTACTTTTGTGTCAGGGAAAATGTATGGACTAAAAAGTACATGATTTTCTATAGGAATGTAGTGAAGTAAAAGAAACGTGTCAGGAATATAAACAGTAAAGTACAAATACCCCCAAAAAACTACTTCTGTAGTACTTTACATCACTGCCGTTTATCCCGAATTGAACTCAGTTCAATCAGTTCAACCTCGCGAACTCCCTAAACCTGATTCGTAGAATCAGGGCTCAGGACGAAGGACTTTCTGTCATCTCCTCTGTCCCACCGCTACAGCGCTGTGCTCCCAGTTGATCACTGTCTGTGAATGCATCCGCACACACACACACACACACACACACACACACACACACACACACACACACACCCACACACACACACACACACACACACACACACACACACAGACATACACACACAGACAGACAGAGAGAAGACATAACCGTAAATCGGTTAACTGTAAACCATAAGCTGCTTATGCTGAAAAGCCTTGTTAGTACATAGCTCAAATTAGCTCTGAATCTGTGAAAAACCTCTATTATACTCTATAGTCCAAATTGTTTGATGTTACATTAAAAGATATACTGTCTGGGACTGAGTTATTGGATTTGAACGTAGAATTGGTGTGTTATAGCCATGTTGATGTCATTGACTTTATTGTAGATGTAAGTTGATTCTGCCAGACTTTAAAGTTTACAGTACAATTTCTGTACAGTTTACAGTATAATTCACATCTGATTGATTGATACTACATGCAGTGTTGCATAAAGACTGTCAATGGAAATAATTCATATTTACATGTTGAGGTACCTAACTAAGCAACCATCAGTTGTTTTCATCAGCAATGTCACTGCTACCATACAGTATGTAACAAGGGGACCTCGGTATCACTGTGTTTGGAAAATAAACGCAGGAAAATTACAGAAGGGTTATTTTACACCACAAAAATAGTAAACAAACAAATATTTGACCAATATGGGGACATTTTGTTAGTCCCCACGAGGTCAAATGCTATTTTTAGGGGGTTTAGGGTAAAGGTTAGAATTAGTGGGTTAGGGTAGGAGTACGGGTTAGGGTTAGGTTTAGGGGTTAGGGAAAAAGGATTTTGAATGGGACTGAATTGTGTGTCCCCACAAGGTTAGCTGTACAAGACTGTGTGTGCGTGTTCAGTTATGTGCTGCCTTTACATTGACTTGAACACCCAAAGACACTCTGGCCTAGCATATTATGATATTTATCTACCATGACCTACTATACCAGCCATATACTGCACTGTTGTTACCATAGACACAAGATGGTGGGCAAGAGTTTATCTTCCTAGCACATTAGTCAATGACATTGGACCCATACCCCACAAGCGAATGTGTACGGATAAAAAGCTAATGCAAAAGAGAGACAGGCATAACAAACATGGTCAATACAGTAATGACCTTAACAACCCCATCCTGCCAAATTACCACAAACAGAGCAAGGCTGCGTGAGCCAAAAATAAATACCCTGTAAAATATGATTTTATATACAGTGTATATAAACTCAGCAAAAAAAGAAACGTTCCTTTTTCAGGACCCTGTTTTCAAATATAATTCGTAAAAATCTGAATAACTGCACAGATCTTCATTGTAAAGGGTTTAAACACTGTTTCCCATGCTTGTTCAATGAACCGTAAACAATTAATGAACATGCATCTGTGGAACAGTCATTTAAGACACACTGCTTACATACAGTAGGCAATTAAGGTCACAGTTATGAAAACCTAGGACACTAAAGAGGCCTTTCTACTGACTCTGAAAAACACCAAAAGAAAGATGCCCAGGGTCCCTGCTTATCTGCGTGAAAGTTCCTTCGGCATGCTGCAAGGAGGCATGCGGACTGCAGATGTGGCAGGGGCAATCAATTTCAATGTCCATACTGTGAGATGTCTAAGAAAGTGCTACAGGGAGATAGGGCGGACCACTGATCGTCCTTGCAGTGGCAGACCACGTGTAACAACACCTGCACAAGATCGGTACATCCGAACATCACACCTGTGGGACAGGTACAGGATGACAACAACAACTGCCCGACTTACACCAGGAACACACAATCCCTCTATCAGTGCTTAGACTGTCTGCAATAGGCTGAGAGAAGCTGGACTGAGGGCTTGTAGGCCTGTTGTAAGGCAGGTTTTCACCAGACATCACCGGCAACAATGTCACCTATGGGCACAAACCAACAGTCGCTGGACTAGACAGGACCGGCAGAAATTGCTCTTCACTGACAGGCCACGGTTTTGTCTCACCAGGGGTGATGGTCGGATTCCCATTTATTATCAAAGGAATGAGCGTTTCACCGAGGCCTGTACTCTGGAGCGGGATTGATTTGGTGGTGGAGGGTACGTCATGGTCTGAGGCGGTGTGTCACAGCATCATTGGACTGAGCTTGTTGTCATTGCAGGCAATCTCAACACTGTGCATTACAGGGAAGACTTCCTCCTCCCTCATGTCGTACCCTTCTTGCAGGCTCATCCTGACATGACCCTCCAGCATGACAATGCCACCAGCTATACTGCTCGTTCTGAGTGATTTCCTGCAAGACAGGAATGTCAGTGTTCTGCCATGGCCAGCGAAGAGCCCAGATCGCAATCCCTTTGAGCACGTCTGTGACCTGTTGGATCAGAGGGTGATGGCTAGGGCCATTCCCCCCAAAAGATGTCTGGGAACTTGCAGGTACCTCAGTGTAAGGGTGAGGTAACATCTCACAGCAAGACATGGCAAATCTGGTGCAGTCCATAAGGAGGAGATGCACTGCAGTACTTAATGCAACTGGTGGCCACACCAGATGCTGACTGTTGCTTTTGATTTTGAACCCCCTTTGTTCAGGGACACATTATTACATTTCTGTTAGTAACATGTCTGTGGAACTTGTTCAGTTTATGTCTCAGGTGTTGAATCTTGTTATGTTCATACAAATATTTACACGTTGCTGAAAATAAACACAGTTGACAGTGAGGACGTTTATTTTTTTGCTGAGTTTATATATTCACACACAGTATAGTAATAGTATGATGAAATGTATTTGATTAATTGGCAAAGGGCAGTAGTCTAGCCTACAGAGCCATCTGTCCGTTTTTGTTTCGGTACAATGAGGATACTTTCTGGTTAATGGATGGGCTTTTTGAGAAATGCGGGAGTAAACAGAGCCTCAAAGGTCAGTTGGTTTAAAGCACTGTGGTCGCTATCATTACGTTCCCTTCTGAGTTTGACTTTCAAATTGCACTCTATTCCCTTTGTAGTGCACTACTTTCAAACCAGGGCCCATAGGGCTCTGGTCAAAAGTAGCGCGCTATGTTGGGAATAGGGTGTCATTTGGGACGCAGCCTCAGAGTCATAATGAGAAATATTATCAGCTGTCTGTTCAGATGACGCGAGTGTGTATATAATCATAATTTCTATAACACATTACTTATTTATATGGAAGGGAAAGCCAGGGCACCGATTGACACACTATTCATTCGATTTAAATGTTTGAGTGATGATATTCAGTGGTTCTGTTCATATCATAATAAAGAGACACTTTAGCATTCAAATTATTTTCCAATTTCGTGAGAACTGAAATGGGAATATGTGATATTAAATGTGTATTACAGTGCATGCACACTGATATAGATTCATAAATCTAGAATCATATATGTTTAGATTAGTCTTTGCAATGCTTATATGAGGTCAATAGATAAACTTCCACACAAGACAGAATACTATGTAAATATAAGAGCATGCGTAGAATGTGTACTAAGTTAGGTTGTCAATAAGCAATAAGCCTTTCTCAATCCCCCCCCCCACACACACACACACACACACTACAGCATGCTAGTTGGCCTTGCCCTCTTCTATTCCATTCATAACCTGACAAAATATTCCTCTCAAGGCTGCTGTATACAGGGTAAACTCTTATCTGCTTTTTACCTTATTTAATTAATTTCTTTCTTATTGGGGCATCAGGTAGCCTAGTGGTTAGAGCTTTGGCATAGTAACTGAAAGGTTGCTAGATTGAATCCCCGAGCTGACATGGTAAAAGTCTGTCGTTCTGCCCCTGAACAAGGCAGTTAAAACTTCTTATGGGCAGGTGGGACGCTAGCCAACATCCGGTGAAATTGCAGAGCGCCAAATTCAAAATACAGAAATACTCAAATTAAACATTCATAAAAATACAAGTGTTATACATCGGCTTAAAGATGAACTCCTTGTTAATCCAGCCACTGTGTCAGATTTCAAAAAGGCTTTACGGCAAAAGTATACCGTTTGGTTATCTGAGGACAGCGCCCAGCTTACAAAATCATACAAACATTTTCAGGTAGAGGAGTCATGAAAGTTAGAAATAGCAATAAAATTAATCACTTACCTTTGATGATCTTCATATGGTTGCAGTCACAAGAGTCCCTGTTACACAATAAATGTTTGTTTTGTTTCGATTATGTCCCTCTCTATGTCCCAAAAACTCAGTAATCCACTGGCTCAAAGGCGGTCACGACATGCAGATGAATACATCCTAATAGTACCGCTAAAGTTCATTGAAACATGATTAATCCTCATGTTGTCTATTGTCTAAATCATTTATAATATTTCACCCAGACAATAGCGTATACAATAGAAAGGAAAAACAACAAACGGCATGCAATCGGTCACTCACACAAACGAGCTCTGCATTTTTCAGAATACAAGCCTGAAACAATGTCTAAAGACCATTGACATCTAGTGGAAGCCATAGGAACTGCAATCTGGGTCCTAACCATTTAGATACTGTATAGGCATTCAATAGAAAAGTACCCACATCAAAAGTATCCCACTTCCTGGATGGATTTTCCTCGTGTTTTCACCTGCCATATCATTTCTGTTATACTCACAGACAATATGTTAACAGTTTTGGAAACTTTAGATTGTGTTCTATCCAATACTACCATGCATATGCATATCCTAGATTCTGGGCCTGAGTAACAGGCAGTTTACATTGGCCACCTCATTCTTCCAAAATTCAAAATACTGCCCCCTACCCAAGAGAGGTTAACCCACTGTTCCTTGGCCGTCATTGTAAATAAGAATTTGTTCTTAACTGACTTGCCTAGTTAAATAAAGGTGAAAAAAATTGAATATAGTGGAGCATTGGCCCTTTATAACAAAGCTTATTCTCTATCAATGCAGAAATCCCCTCTTTCTTTTTCCCAGAGCCCATATTACTATGCTGGAAGGTGGATGGATGTGGGGAGGTGATAGGAGAGATTGTTGTGTTTGAGGATGGTTGGTGTGTGTCTGTGTGTGTGTGTTTTGCCTTTTCCTTAAGAGGATGATTGTGTGTGTGTTTTAGGAAACTGTATGTTGTCTGCAGTGAAGGATGTGTGTACAGATGTAGGATCTCTCAACAAGCTTCATCAGGAATGGTTTTCCAACAGTTTTGAAGGAGTTGCACATATGTTGAGCACTTGTTGGCTGTTTTTCTTCACTATGCTGTCCAATTCATCCCAAACCATCTCAAGCGCTCCTTGCCCAAGCAACTCTCTTCTTCTTATTGGTGTCATTTAGTAGTGGTTTCCTTGCAACAATTTGACCATGAAGGCCTGATTCACGTAGTCTCCTCTGAACAGTTGATGTTGAGATGTGTCTGTTAGTTGAACTCAATCTGAGGTGCAGTTAACTCTAATGAACTTCTCCTCTGTATTAGAGGTAACTCTGGGTCTCCCTTTCCTTTGGCGGGCCTCATGAGAGCCAGTTTCATCGTTGCACTTGATGGTTTCTCCGACTGCACTTGAATACATTTAGAAAGTTCTTGAAATGTTCCTGATTGACTGACCTTCATGTCTTAAAATAATGATGGACTGATGTTTCTCTTTGCTTATTTGAGCTGTTATTGCCATAATATGGACTTGGTCTTTTACCAAATAGGGCTATCTTCTGAATACCTCCCCTAACTTGTCACAACACAACTGAAGTTTTTTGGCATTCATTAAATACGGCAAGGTACTGTATTCCGTGGGGTGGTAATACATTATCATTCAAAATACAGCAATTATTTCCCTGCCCACAACATTTTCTCATAATGCACCTTAATTTACAGTATGATGCAGTGAAATGTTTTAGAGTATATTACTTTTAATAAAACACAAAATTGCTCTTTAATTTACAGTTTTCCATTACAGTTTAGCATAATTTTGGCCAGCTAATAGTCTAACCACCGATCAAGCAACATGACATTGGCGGAAAAGTGTGAATGGAAAAAAAAATCAAATCCTGTTGCTGCAGGATAATGTTGCTGCATCAATAATGGTCATATATGGATCCTACATCTGTATGTACTGGTCCTGAGTTACTTATGTGTCATGCATCTATTTGGTATGGTTTACTGACTGCTCCACCACTCAATGAAACCCTAGGAGGCACTGCAAACATCTTTGGAGATATTTAGTGTGATGTCCTCAGTAGTTCAAGCACTTTTAGTCATGTATCTTCATCGATAACATTATGGGTAACATTTTCTGTCCGCCAAACTGAACTCTGCAAGAAGAAAATACCATTTAAGTCACAATATTGAAGCTGGAGTTATCTTGTAAATGTATCTTTTACAACATCTACATGCGATGATTATCTGCGGTTTTAAAGTAAACAGCAAAGTGTGTCCAATGTAATACCGGATAAGTTCTGCCTACTCAAACATTTTTAGGATACCGATTACCCAAAAATGTTTTAGTTAAGAAACTTTACCCATTTAATCCCAAATTTGTCCCAGACATGAAAATATCCAAAACAAGTGTCATTAGTAACCCTTTGAAGTAATCAATCATTATTTTTGGAAATATTAATGGGAAAGTAGGTGAAAAAGTGTGTTTTATGGTCGGTCACAATTGTGACTGGTGGGATAATGTTACATATACTAAATTAACATATTTCTCCTATGCAGTTATCAAAGTTCTTATATATCTCAACCCAGTTAATTACACATTTAAAACTCTGTCACTAACAGTCCCCAGTGTTGCCTCTAGAATGCCCCGTCACATTCACACATCAAAAATCCTTATACAACACGATATGAATACTGAGAGCAAAGACAAAAACAAAAAAACATCAACGTATTTCAACATTGTTACTTTATTGTAACATACATTGTTACTTAAGTGCAACATATTTTGAAACATTAATATTGTAACTTTATTGTAACATTTGAACTTGTACTTTAGTGCAATATTCATTGTAACATTGTCATTGTGACATTTTAGTGCAACATTCACTAACAATTGTATAGCAGTCGTGTTATTCATTCCCACTGAACGTAAAGGTAACATTTAGGATAGAGGTAGCCTGTAGAACATGCATTCAAGTAGAGGCCTACACTGAACGAAATACAATTATACATGTATATATAAAAAGCTCCACTGCACAATGAGTGCTTTTATATACTGTATATAAAATAATGTCATATATATATATATATATATATATATATATATATATATATATATATATATATATATATATATATATATATATATATATATATATATCATAGAGGTAGGCTTCAGAACCAAGTGCAAGATTAGTTTGTGCATCACTATTTAAACTGTGATCAGTCAGACTTCCTGTCATTAATCGCTCCAAGGTGGCATAGCAGTTCAGACGTCTTTTGTCCTCGTCTTGTCGTGTCCTGTATATATATATATTTACAACTTTTTCACATACATTTTATTTTTATTTTCCATCAACTCTTCTTCAAAACACTCTCCTGCAACCCGCCTCACCAATGTATATTTATAAAAAAGTATTATTTACCTCAGATCTGTAATCCTCCAAGAAGCTAGCCAGAAACTCCAGGAGGCTGGCCTGAAACTAGCCAGAAGCTAATCCAGAAGCTAGTTCAGAAGCTAGTTGGCTCCTTTACTGGCAAGTCGTTGGTGTTCAGCTAACCACGGTTTGTGGTCATCGGCTATCCTTTGGCTCGAAAGTCTATCGCCAGTTCTGTACGGCGCAGCGCGGCTCGGAGCGGAGCATACCGGACCAATTTTTCTCTCCATGTCCCTGGATTTCGACTGCTCTCTGGACATTCATGCCCGGATCTCACAGCTAGCTAGCTGCTATCCGTGTGACTATCGGCCTTCGTCGATTCCGGAGCAAACATCAATTGTTCCGGAGCTAGCAAGCTCCGTCAATCACTCCTGAGTTCCATCAATCGCACCTGGGCTGCAGTCGCCTATCCGGACCCGTTTTGCTGCCTTCACGGAGCCCCACCGGGCCTTCACAACTGGACTGCCGACGTTATCTACCCGAAGGAGTTATTCGGCTGGCTCCTCCGTCGCGACGTTACCTGAACGCCCATCTGCGGCCTGCTAACCGTTAGCTGTCTTACCGGCTGCTATCTGAATAGACAATCGGACAATTTTTTTATTTATTTTAATTTTTTATTATTTTTTATTATTATTATTATGTTTTCTTCTTGGGCCTCTATAACTATATCTATTGTTTTTATTTTTGTTGTTGTTGTGTGATTTGGATTGATCCCCTCTACCACACGGAACCCCACTAATCTACTGACGGAGCGCAGGAGGTGGCTAACAACAGACCTCCATCCTATGCTAGCTTGCTACCGATGCCCTGGCTAGCTGTCTAAATCACCAACCAACCTCTCCACTCACCGGACCCTTTTGATCACTCGACTAAGCATGCCTCTCCTTAATGTCAATATGTCTTGTCCATTTCTGTTCTGGTTAGTGTTTATTGGCTTATTTCACTGTAGAGCCTCTAGTCCTGCTCACTATACCTTATCCAACCTATTAGTTCCACCACCCACACATGCAATGACATCTCCTGGTTTCAACGATGTTTCTAGAGACAATATCTCTCTCTTCATCACTCAATACCTAGGTTTACCTCCACTGTATTCACATCCTACCATACATTTGTCTGTACATTATACCTTGATGCTATTTTATCGCCCCCAGAAACCTCCTTTTACTCTATGTTCCAGACGTTCTAGACGACCAATTCTCATAGCTTTTAGCCGTACCCTTATTCTACTCCTCCTATGTTCCTCTGGCGATGTAGAGGTGAATCCAGGCCCTGCAGTGCCTAGCTCCACTCCTATTCCCCAGGCGCTCTCTTTTGACGACTTCTGTAACCGTAATAGCCTTGGTTTCATGCATGTTAACATTAGAAGCCTCCTCCCTAAGTTTGTTCTATTCACTGCTTTAGCACACTCTGCCAACCCGGATGTTCTAGCTGTGTCTGAATCCTGGCTTAGGAAGACCACCAAAAACTCAGACATTTTAATTCCAAACTACAACATTTTCAGACAAGATAGAACTGCCAAAGGGGGCGGTGTTGCAATCTACTGCAAAGATAGCATGCAGAGTTCTGTCCTACTATCCAGGTCTGTACCCAAACAATTTGAACTTCTACTTTTAAAAATCCACCTCTCTAAAAACAAGTCTCTCACCGTTGCCGCCTGCTATAGGCCACCCTCTGCCCCCAGCTGTGCTCTGGACACCATATGTGAACTGATTGCCCCCCATCTATCTTCAGAGTTCGTGCTGCTAGGCGACCTAAACTGGAACATGCTTAACACCCCAGCCATCCTACAATCTAAACTTGATGCCCTCAATCTCACACAAATAATCAATGAACCTACCAGGTACCTCCCCAAAACCTTAAACACGGGCACCCTCATAGATATCATCCTAACCAACTTCCCCTCTAAATACACCTCTGCTGTCTTCAACCAAGATCTCAGCGATCACTGCCTCATTGCCTGCATCCGTAATGGGTCAGCGGTCAAACGACCTCCACTCATCACTGTAAAACGCTCCCTGAAACACTTCTGCGAGCAGGCCTTTCTAATCGACCTGGCCGGGGTATCCTGGAAGGATATTGATCTCATCCCGCCAGTAGAGGATGCCTGGATATTTTTTTTAAAATGCCTTCCTAACCATCTTAAATAAACATGCCCCATTTAAGAAATTTAGAACCAGGAACAGATATAGCCCTTGGTTCTCCCCAGACCTGACTGCCCTTAACCAACACAAAAACATCCTATGGCGTTCTGCATTAGCATCGAACAGCCCCCGTGATATGCAGCTGTTCAGGGAAGCTAGAAATCATTATACACAGGCAGTTAGAAAAGCCAAGGCTAGCTTTTTCAAGCAGAAATTTGCTTCCTGCAACACTAACTCAAAAAAGTTCTGGGACACTGTAAAGTCCATGGAGAATAAGAACACCTCCTCCCAGCTGCCCACTGCACTGAAGATAGGAAACACTGTCACCACTGATAAATCCACCATAATTGAGAATTTCAATAAGCATTTTTCTACGGCTGGCCATGCTTTCCACCTGGCTACTCCTACCCCGGACAACAGCACTGCACCCCCAACAGCAACTCGCCCAAGCCTTCCCCATTTCTCCTTCTCCCAAATCCATTCAGCTGATGTTCTGAAAGAGCTGCAAAATCTGGACCCCTACAAATCAGCCGGGCTAGACAATCTGGACCCTTTCTTTCTAAAATTATCTGCCGAAATTGTTGCCACCCCTATTACTAGCCTGTTCAACCTCTCTTTCGTGTCGTCTGAGATTCCCAAAGATTGGAAAGCAGCTGCGGTCATCCCCCTCTTCAAAGGGGGGGACACTCTTGACCCAAACTGCTACAGACCTATATCTATCCTACCGTGCCTTTCTAAGGTCTTCGAAAGCCAAGTCAACAAACAGATTACCGACCATTTCGAATCTCACCATACCTTCTCTGCTATGCAATCCGGTTTCAGAGCTGGTCATGGGTGCACCTCAGCCACGCTCAAGGTCCTAAACGATATCTTAACCGCCTTCGATAAGAAACATTACTGTGCAGCCGTATTCATTGATCTGGCCAAGGCTTTCGACTCTGTCAATCACCATATCCTCATCGGCAGACTCGACAGCCTTGGTTTCTCAAATGATTGCCTCGCCTGGTTCACCAACTACTTCTCTGATAGAGTTCAGTGTGTCAAATCGGAGGGTCTGCTGTCCGGATCTCTGGCAGTCTCTATGGGGGTGCCACAGGGTTCAAATCTTGGACCGACTCTCTTCTCTGTATACATCAATGAGGTCGCTCTTGCTGCTGGTGAGTCCCTGATCCACCTCTACGCAGACGACACCATTCTGTATACTTCCGGCCCTTCTTTGGACACTGTGTTAACAACCCTCCAGGCAAGCTTCAATGCCATACAACTCTCCTTCCGTGGCCTCCAATTGCTCTTAAATACAAGTAAAACTAAATGCATGCTCTTCAACCGATCGCTACCTGCACCTACCCGCCTGTCCAACATCACTACTCTGGACGGCTCTGACTTAGAATACGTGGACAACTACAAATACTTAGGTGTCTGGTTAGACTGTAAACTCTCCTTCCAGACCCATATCAAACATCTCCAATCCAAAGTTAAATCTAGAATTGGCTTCCTATTTCGCAACAAAGCATCCTTCACTCATGCTGCCAAACATACCCTTGTAAAACTGACCATCCTACCAATCCTCGACTTTGGCGATGTCATTTACAAAATAGCCTCCAATACCCTACTCAACAAATTGGATGCAGTCTATCACAGTGCAATCCGTTTTATCACCAAAGCCCCATATACTACCCACCATTGCGACCTGTACGCTCTCGTTGGCTGGCCCTCGCTTCATACTCGTCGCCAAACCCACTGGCTCCATGTCATCTACAAGACCCTGCTAGGTAAAGTCCCCCCTTATCTCAGCTCGCTGGTCACCATAGCATCTCCCACCTGTAGCACACGCTCCAGCAGGTATATCTCTCTAGTCACCCCCAAAACCAATTCTTTCTTTGGCCGCCTCTCCTTCCAGTTCTCTGCTGCCAATGACTGGAACGAACTACAAAAATCTCTGAAACTGGAAACACTTATCTCCCTCACTAGCTTTAAGCACCAACTGTCAGAGCAGCTCACAGATTACTGCACCTGTACATAGCCCACCTATAATTTAGCCCAAACAACTACCTCTTTCCCAACTGTATTTCATTTTTATTTATTTATTTATTTTGCTCCTTTGCACCCCATTATTTTTATTTCTACTTTGCACATTCTTCCATTGCAAAACTACCATTCCAGTATTTTACTTGCTATATTGTATTTACTTTGCCATCATGGCCTTTTTTGCCTTTACCTCCCTTCTCACCTCATTTGCTCACATTGTATATAGACTTGTTTATACTGCATTATTGACTGTATGTTTGTTTTTACTCCATGTGTAACTCTGTGTCGTTTTATCTGTCGAACTGCTTTGCTTTATCTTGGCCAGGTCGCAATTGTAAATGAGAACTTGTTCTCAACTTGCCTACCTGGTTAAATAAAGGTAAAATAAATAAAATAAAAAATACAGTATGTCTTGAATCAATTGACCTTCTTTTCCAAAAACATTTCAGTCATTTTGATTGTCTTTTTTGACGACTTTTCTTTTCTTGCGTTGTACTGCTTCTCCTCACCCTTTATCGACTTTTCTATTTTTCTTTTATTGTCTTTTTCAGCCCTTTTTCATTCGCACTTATCACCTTTTCTACTGTCCATGGTATATCTTGAAGCACTCAAAGTGCAGTGGCGCTTTGCATTTCTCACATGCATAGGTAGTACGTTTGTCACAATGACGACTTCTCTGGAACCGGTGCATCGCGTTGATTGGCCAGTGAGAAGCTTTGTCATATCTTGCCTGATCTTCAACAGTAGCAGCCAGTAAAGATCTCCTTCCATGGCTCAGTGGTTTCTTGATGAACATTTGCATATTTGGGCTGTATACTACGTGTTTGGAATCACATCAGTGGCAGGCCTCTTCGATCATTTGAACACTCAATCTCTATTTTTGACCACCTGCAGCTTCCCCTTGGCTCTTCTGGCTGACCCCTATGGCTTGTAGAGGCCCTTGGTTCTTCTGACTGGATCCTCTGACGGGTAGAGGCCCTTGGCTCTTCATTATCAACAATGGAGGGGGGTGGGGGAGGTTGTGGAGGGGGGGTGGATGGTGAGGGGTAGGTCATCATCACTGATAACGTTGTTCCTGTCATGATCTGTTTGCATAGGTTCAGCATATGCATTCAACAGCCTGGCTGGCAAATGGCCTGTCCATAGTCCATATCTGACCCATCGCTATCACAATCACTCACAACAGCATCTTTCACATTTTGAGGGATAACTGCAATGTTGCATGCCTTGTCTGGGCAGTCACCTAGATCCAACATATCCAGAACTTGCCTCAAAGTGAAACTAAAAGAAAGAACAGAGTAGAACGTTAGGTTGAACAAGACCTATGTATGTGTATCAGTACGTGTATACCTAGATGCATGTGTTATCCTGCCTGTCACTATTGTTGCCATCAACATGTTTACACATTCTATGACCACACTGAACAAAGTTGAGTAATTGCAAATGCATATACCAATACAAAAGTGTCCTATCTTTATGTTAACATACATTACTAACCTTTTGTTTAGGAGCTTTGATGCAGCCATCCTCTTCTCAATCAGGAAGTAAACAGCTCTGCTCATGTGACAATTTACACTAAACATGTGACACTGCACATATTTCATTGAGACCCTTGATTTTTTCAATATTTTCTGGAAATGCATTGATACATTTCAGTGACATTTATAGAGCCTTATAACTGGGAATGTTTTTTTACGGTCACAAAGATTAAATTGGTTAAATAGCTGAGTGCTCTCTTGCTATGAGTAATACAAATGTAGTTTTTTTTAATAAGTATACGTCAAGTTAATGCCCCCACTAAGCCAAGCTTCCAATCATTTCCCAGTGTGCCTTGCCTTTTCGATTGAATTGTAGAGTTACCACCCATGACTGTCTTTGTCACTAACAAATACAACGTTGTTGAATTCGTTCATTTTCAGTCCTGTGGTCTTTCTAGGTGAATATTGTCATTAAAATGTAATGATTACAGACAGTGCATTTGGAAAGTATTCCGACCAATTTACTTTTTCCACATGTTATTACGTTACAGCCTTCTAAAATGCATTTAATATATCTATTTTCAATCTACACACAATACCCCATAATGATGAAGCAAAAACTTGTTTTATAATTTTATAATATGTATCACATTTACATAATTATTCAGACACTTTACTGAGTGCTTTGTTGAAGCACCTTTGGCAGCAATTACAGCCTTGAGTCTTCTTGGGTATGACACTACAAGCTTGGCACACTGGTATTTAGGGAGTTTCTTCCATTCTTCTCTGCAGATCCTCTCCAGCTCTGTCAGGTTGGAGAGATGTTCGATTGGGTTCAAGTCTGGGCTCTGGGTGGGCCACTCAAGGACATTCAGACTTATCCCGAAGCCAGTCCTGCATTATCTTGGCTGTGTGCTTAGAGTCATTGTCCTGTTGGAAGGTGAACCTACGTCCCAGTCGGAGGTCCTTAGCTCTCTGGAGCAGGTTTTCATCAAGGATCGCTCTGTACTTTGCTCCGTTCGTATTTCCCTCGATCCTCACTAATCCCCCAGTCCCTGCCACTGAAAAAGATACCACAGCATGATGCTGCCACCACCTTGTTTCACCGTAGGGATGGTGCCAGGTTTACTCTAGACGTTACGCCTGACATTCAGGCCAAAGAGTTCAATCTTGGTTTCATCAGACCACAGAATCTTGTTTGTCATGGTCAGAGTCTTTAGGCTTTAACTTAACAAAATTGGAAAAAGTCAAGGGGCCACATTAGACCTGCAAGTAGGGTTGCAAACTTTCCCAAACTTCCAGACAGAATTTCCGGAATACCTGGAAAAATTTACCATAATCTTGCAACCCTAACTGTAAATCGCACTATGCTGGTTTGCAAAGTGATGTGTAATTCCTATTGGAATCTATCAAGCGTTAGGCTATCCAACAGTTGAAATTTGTATTCACCCGCAACTTGCATTCATAATGAGTGCCAGGGTTAAGAACAGTGGGAGGAAACTACCTAAGTCATTAGAACCATTACAACCATTTCTGCAAAAATTATATTTATTTTATTGTGTAGCATAACATTTAACCAATCAATTACTCAATGTACAGGCAAAAACACATATATTAAAAACAATTCTAAAAAGTCTACCTGCAGTAGAGCAAGCTGGGAAAAAAAGTTCAGTTATCAGATCTTACAAAAAATATACCTGGTGTGACTTCTCATTTAGTTTTGAGTCAGTACCACAAACATTTTAAGTAATAATGACTTTTCATTGACTTTCAGTACAACTTACTAGAAGTGTTGTGGTTGTGGTTTACAGTATGTGTGCATTGTGTTTACCAAATAGCCACAAGCTACTGTACTTCCTCATGTTGTTTATTTTGATCCAATAGAGGGCGGAGAGGCATACAGTATGTCATAAAGAAATACTACAGAAAATAGGCATGGTGATAGGGGTTTGGTAGGGGAGAGGGGGAGGAAGAGAGGGCAAGGGGAGGGAGGAGAGAGAGCGGGAGGGATTAGTCATTGGTCAGTAGCCCGAATCCAACGTGATATCAGCTGCAATTTGCTTAATAAAATTATGGACCACGTTGAACTACACAAAGGCAGGCGGTGGCTTGCTGGAGAGAGCATTCGCTTCAGGATATCCTTGCACACAGGAGCTAGCATTGGTGTGTGTGGCATGCACACACCCTTTCTGACTCTCTCTCTCTGACACACACAGACCTGCACACTCTATTTTTGCCACCTCTGGTACTGAAGTGCAGGGTGTCATCCACGCACACCACCTGTCAGCTTTCGTAAGAGGCTTCGCCAAAAGCTTGTCCACACGTTACCCGGCAGGAGCATGCACCAACAGGCCAAAGATGAGGGGGAACCTCCCAAAATGCAGGGGGAGGAGGGGGACTCGAACACAACATGCTCCACACGAACCCAGTCTACCCCCTCTCCTGAGACCTCCACGGAGGGGGAAACTCAGGTGGAGGAAGAGGGAACTCCAGTCCTGACTCCCTACCCCTACAGTAGGAATGGGGGGCCCTGTCGCCCGGGGTGTCTACTAGTCGCCCTGATCTTCATGCTCATCTCTTTACTCGGCAGCTGGGCAGTGGTCCACCTCACCCTGGGGTCCCGTGGAATGGCGACCTTCAGGATCCAAGCCAGCTATGACCGGCCGAGCGAACAGGATGCCAACGCCACGATCAAACCGGGCTTCACCACCAACTGCACCATGGGTAAGTAAGCGTTTAAGTTAGCAATTGCTGTGTTGTGTGTCTGCACGCTACTGTACTGTGGAGTGGTTAATAGTTTCATCAAAAGACTGACCCAATGTCAGAAATGTTGGTTCTACTAATGGTTCCTAATCGTGAAGGTTAGGATTTTGAGTTGTGCAATCTGACCTTAGATCTGTGGTTATGGGCAGTGTCTACATCAAGTGTGTGCTGTATATCCACATCTAAACTAGGCTACCCTGGGGCGGCAGAGTAGCCTAGTGGTTAGAACGTTGGACTAGTAACCGAAAGGTTGCAAGTTCAAATCCCCGAGCTGACAAGGTACAAAACTGAACATGCAGTTAACCCACTGTTCCTAGGCCGTCATTGAAAATAAGAATTTGTTCTTAACTGACTTGCCTGGTAAAATACAAAAGTATGTGGACACGGCTTCAAGTTTTAGTGGATTCAGCTGTTTCTGAAAGGTGTATAATATCGATAACAGCCATGCAATCTCCATAGACAAACATTGACAGTAGAATGGCCTTACTGAAGAGCTCAGTTACTTTCAACGTGGCACCGTCATAGGATGCCACCTTTCCAACAAGTCAGTTTGTTAAAATTCTGCCCTGCTAGAGCTGCCCTGGTCAGCTGTAAGTGCTGTTATTGTGAAGTGGAAATTTCTAGGAGCAACAACGGCTCAGTCGCGAAGTGGTAGGCCACACAAGCTCACAGAACGGGACCGCCGAGTGCTGTCCTCTGTTGCAACATTCACTACCGAGTTCCAAACAAGAACTGTACATAGGGAGCTTCATGGGTTTTCATGGCCAAGCAGCCACACACAAGCCTAAGATCACCATGGCTAATGCCAAGCGTCATGAATGATGTAAAGCTCACCACCATTCGACTCTGGAGCAGTGCAAATGCATTCATTGGAGTGATGAATCCCGCTTCTGGTGAATCTGGATTTGACGGATGCCAGGAGAACACTACCTGCCTGAATGTATAGTGCCAACTGTAAAGTTTGGGGGGGAAGAATAATGGACTGGGGCTGTTTTTTGGCCCCTTAGTTCCAGTGAAGGGAAATCTTAATGCTACAGCATACATTGACATTCTAGACAATTCTGTGCTTCCCACTTTGTGGCAACAGTTTGGGGCAGGCCCTTTCCTGTTTCTGCATGACAATGCCCCTGTGCACAATGCTAGGTCCATACAGAAATGGTTTGTTGAGATTCGTGTGGAAGAACATGACTGTCCTGCAAAGAGCCCTGACCTCAACCCCATCAAACACCTTAGCGATAAATTGGAAAGCCAACTGCGAGCCAGATCTTATCACCCAGATCTTATCACCCAACATCAATGCCCGACCTCACTAATGCTCTTGTGGATGAATGGAAGCAAGACCCCGCAGCAATGTTCCAACATCTAGTGGATGGCCTTATACATTGGCTGTTATACATTGCCTTCGGAAAGTATAGGGACAATTTGTTAATTGTTTTTTCCCTCATCTATCTACACACAATACTCCATATTGACAAAGCATAAAATGTTTTTTTGAAAATGTTGCATGTGTACAACAAATTTAAAACGTTTCACATAAGTATTCAGACCCTTTACCCAGTACTTTGTTGAAGCACATTTGGCTGCGATTACTGCATTGAGTCTTCTTGGGTGTGACGTTACAAGCCTGGCCCACCTGTATTTGGACAGTTTATCCCATTCTTCTCTGCAGATCCTCTCCAGCTCTGTCAGGTTGGAGTTATCCCGAAGCCAGTCCCGTGTTGTCTTGGCTGTGTGCTTATGGTCATTGTCTTGTTGGAAGGTGAGCCTCGCCCCAGTCTATGGTCCTGAGAGCTCTGGAGCAGGTTATCATCAAGGATCTCTCTGTACTTAGCTCCATTTTTCTATGCCTTGATCCTGACTAGTATCCCAGACCCTTCCGCTGAAAAACACAGAGTCTTTTGGTGCCTTTTGGCAAACTCCAAGCTGGCTGTCTTGTGTGTCTTTTACTGAGGAGTGGCTTCCGTCTGACCATAAAGGCCTGATTGGTGGCGTGTTGCAGAGATGGTTGTCCTTCTGGAAGGTTTTTCTATCTCCACAGAGGAACTCTAGAGCTCTGTTAGAATGACAATCGGGTTCTTATTCACCTCTCTGACCAAGGCCCTTCTCCCCAGATTGCTTAGTTCTAGGAAGAGTTTTGGTGGTTCCAAACTTATTTCATTTAAGAATGATGGAGGCCACTGTGTTCTTGGGGACCTTCAATGCTGCAGAATTTATTTGGTACCCTTCCCCAGATCTGTGCCTTGACATAATCCTGTCTCGGAGCTCTATGTACAATTCCTTCTACCTCATGGCTTGGTTTTTGCTCTGACATGCACTGTCAACTGTAGGACCAAATATGGATAGATAGGTGGGTGCCTTTCCAAATCATGTCCAATCAATTGAATTTACCAGCAGCATACCACCCTGCACCCCACTGCCGGCTTGCTTCTGAAGCTAAGCACGGTTGGTCCTGGATGGGAGACCAGATGCTGCTGTAAGTGGTGTTGGAGGGCCAGTAGGAGGCCCCCTTTCCTCTGGTCAAAAAGCAATGTCCCAGGGCAACGATTGGAGACATTGCCCTGTGTAGGGGGCTGTCTTTTGGATGGGACGTTAAACGGGTGTCATTACTCTCTGTGGTCAGTAAAGATCCCATGGCACTTATCGGGGTGTTAACCCTGGTCCTGGCTAAATTCTCAGTTTAGCCCTCATACCATCATGGTCACCTAATCATCCCCAGTTTACAATTGGCTCAGGTATCCCTCCTCTCCCCTGTAACTATTCCCCGTAAATGAGAATGAGTTCTCAGTCTACTTACCTGTTAAAATAAGGGTTAAATAAATAAAAGTTGTAGAAATATCTCATGGGTGATCAATGAAAACAGGATGCACCTGAGCTCAATTGCAAGTTTCATAGCAAAGGGTCTGAATTATTTTGTAAATAAGGTATTTAAAAATATATATATATATATTTGCAAACATTTTTAAAAACCTGTTTTCGCTTTGTCAATATGGAGTATTGTGTGTGTATATTGCTGAGGATTTTCTTTTATTTAATCAATTTTAGAATAAGGTTGTAACGTAACAAAATGTGGAAAATGGAAGGGGTCTGAATACTTTCAGAAGGCAGAGATGGTAGCAGAAAAGAGGGGACCAACTCCACTTATTAATGCCCATGATTTTAGAATGAGGTGTCCACATACATTTGGTGATGTTGTGTATGCAGATAACATAGCTGATTCTCTCTAAAAGTTAGCCTCTGCTGTTTCCACTATTTAATTGTGAATACATGTCAAATACTTACTAAAATATAAGTATGTGAAGGCATGTTAAATCTAGTTTAATTGTTCTTTAATTGTTCTATAGTCTCGAATCCAGTGTCAAAGTGTTGCTCCTTGCTTACAACATATTTTAGCTTTTTGTGAAATTGACATTTATGTTCTGAGCACGATGCTCTGCTTTGTTGAACATTACAAAGAGAAGAACTGAGCAAGTTGCTTAAATGTAATAGAAATGTAATCTTTTACTATTTTACGTTATTTAAATGTTATAATTTATTATTTCAAATTTGAAAAGCGAACAGGTTAGTACATGTGTCTTTGTAATAAAACACTTACTTGATTTAGCTACTAATGTATTAGCTTCTGGGGAATACAGTGAACTTTGGAAAGAGTTGTTGCTTTCATAGCTATGTTTTGATGTCACTTCTAAGGGTGTTTGAAAAGCAGTGCAAATGTTTTTCAAACTGGAGATTTTTCCGGCTGCTGTTCTGGATGTAAACCCCATTACCATATGTTGTGGAATGAAATGCAGGGTTGGCGTGCTACAGGGGATAATATCTCTCTGTGAACCTCGAGAGGTCCTTAAATTAGGTTAATCCCGTTGATTCAATTTCCTCTGAGCTCTACGCGGAATTGTAGGGACCTTTGCTTTTGACGTTTCGAGGAAGTGTATAATATTGAAGAAATGTGGTATAAAATGTGGATTTCAAAAGAGTTACAGTTGAGTTATGGCTGGTTTCCCCTTTTGGTTATTGGAACAGACAAACCACTGTCACAGCAGCTATTGTGCATCAATAAAAGCAGAGAAACAGAATGTGGACAAATACTTTATGGGATATTCAAATTTAATTTACATGCTCAATTGACCAAGCGTCACAATGGAAGTAGACTGTTAGGGCACAGACATTAGACAAAAGTCAGTTGAGTGAATTTTCCAAACTCTGTCAACTATGTTAACCACCATTCACTCAGTGGTGTAAAGTTTGGGGTATCTGTACTTTACTTTAATATTTCTATTTTTGACATCTTTTAATTGTACTCCACTACATTCTTAAAGAAAATAATGTACTTTCTACTCCATACATTTTCCCTGATAACAAAGTTACATTTTGAATGCTGAGCAGGACAGGGAAATGGTTTAATTTACAAACTTAAACTTCCTACCTACTGCGTCTGATCTGGAGTCACTAAACACAAATGCTTTGTTTCTAAATTATGTCTGAGTGTTGGAGTATGGCTATCCGTAAATTTGAAAAACAAGAAAATCGTGCCGTCTGGTTTTCTTAATATAAGGAATTTAAAATCATTTACACTTGTAATACACTTTTAATACTTAAGTAAACTTAGCCAAAAAAGAAACCTCCCTTTTTCAGGACCCTGTCTTTCAAAGATATTTTTTTAAAAGCTCAGGACCCGCTAATCGTAGCTGTCTTGAGCATATCAGCTGCTATCTGAACAGGTTTATCGAACAATCTTCTTGGGCCACTATAACTATAACTATTTTGACAATTGGATTTGTCCCCTCTACCACACGGAACCCACTAATCTACTGATGGAAATGCATGGGGTGGCTAAAAACAGACCTCCATCTTCTGCTAGCTTGCTACCCATGGCTCGGCTATCTGTCTGAATCGCCGTGACCCCAACCAATCTCACTACTCACTGGAACCCTTATGATCACTCGGCTAAGCATGCCTCTCCTTAATGTCAATAAGCCTTGTTCATTGCTGTTCTGGTTAGTGTTTATTGGCTTATTTCACTATAGAGCCTCTAGCACTGCTCATTATACCTTATCCAACCCTTCAGTTCCACCACCCACACATGCGATGACATCACCTGGTTTCAATGATGTTTCTAGAGACAGTATCTCTCTCATCATCAGTCAATGCCTAGGTTTACCTCCACTGTATTCACATCCTACCATACCTTTGTCTGTACACTATACCTTGAATCTGTTTTATCGCCCCCAGAAACCTGCTCCTTTTACTCTTTGTTCCGGACGACCTAGACGTCCAATTTTCATGGCTTTTAGCCGTATCCTTATCCTACTCCTTCTCTGTTCCTCTGGCGATGTAGAGGTGAATCCAGGCCCTGCAGTGTCTAGCTCCACTCCTATTCCCCAGGCACTCTCTTTTGATGACTTCTGTAACCGTAAAAGCCTTGGTTTCATGCATGTAAACATTAGAAGCCTAAGTTTGTTTTATTCACTGCTTTAGTACACTCTGCCAACCCGGATGTCTTAGCCGTGTCTGAATCCTGGCTTAGGAAGACCACCAAAAACTCTAAAATCTCCATCCCTAACTCCAACATTTTCAGACAAGATAGAACGGCCAAAGAGGGCGGTGTTGCAATCTACTGCAGAGATAGCCTGCAGAGTTCTGTCCTACTATCCAGGTCTGTACCCAAACAACTTGAACTTCTACTTTTAAAAATCCACCTCTCTAAAAACAAGTCTCTCACCATTGCCGCCTGCTATAGACCACCCTCTGCCCCCAGCTGTGTTCTGCATACCATATGTGAACTGATTGCCCCCCCATCTATCTTCAGAGCTCGTGCTGCTAGGTGACAACTACAAGACCCTGCTAGGTAAAGTCCCGCCTTATCTCTGCTCGCTGGTCACCATAGCTGCACCCACCCGTAGCACGCGTTCCAGCAGGTATATCTCACTTGTCATCCCCAAAGCCAATTCCTCCTTTGGCTGCCTCTCCTTCCAGTTCTCTGCTGCGAATGACTAGAACGAACTACAAAAATCTCTGAAACTGGAAACACTTATCTCCCTCACTAGCTTTAAGCACCAGCTGTCAGAGCAGCTCACAGATAACTGCACCTGTACATAGCCCATCTATAAATAGCCCAAACAACTACCTCTTCCCCTACTGTATTTATTTATTTATTTTGCTCCTTTGCACCCCAGTATTTCTACTTTGCACACTCATCTACTGTCAAATCTACCATTCCAGTGTTTTAATTGCTATATTGTATTTACTTCGCCACCATGGCCTATGCATTAACTTTACCTCCCTTATCTCACCTCATTTGCTCACATTGTATATAGACTTATTTTTCTACTGTATTATTGACTGTATGTTTGTTTTACTCCATGTGTAACTCTGTGTTTTTATATGTCGAACTGCTTTGCTTTATCATGGTCAGGTCGCAGTTGTAAATGAGAACTTGTTCTCAACTGGACTACCTGGTTAAATAAAGGTGAAATAAAATAAATAAAACATTCTATTAAGGCATCTTTAATTTTACTAAAATATGAACATTTATTTCGTATATAAAACACAACATGTAAAGTGTTAGGTTATTTCTCTCAAACTTTATGCACAAATTTGTTTACATCCCTGTTAGTGAACATTTCTCCTTTGCCAAGATAATCCATCCACCTGATAGGTGTGGCATTTCATGAAGCTGATTTAACAGCATGATCATTGCACCTTGTGCTGGGGACAATTGAAGGCCACTCTAAAATGAGCAATTTTTTCACACAACACAATGCCACAGATGTCTCAAGTTTTGAGGGAGCGTGCAGTTGGCATGTTGACTACAGAAAGGTCCACCAGAGCTGTTACTTTGGTTTGGACTCATTCTCCGACTCTCCCGTGCTCCAGTTTGCGTGCTAAGAGCCCGGTAGTGTGCATTTTTGAGAAACACCCTATGTATGATCTCGCAAACAATGTAAAGTATGTATAGATAGGTGTAATCAGATTTTTAATCCGAGGGTATCCTGCTATTGGCACACTTGCTGAATAGAACGTGAAAACAACAGTAATTAATGAGGCAGTCTATACAGTGAAGGTGAGTGCAGGTAGGCCTAGACAGAGGATATTTTTGTGGTTGCAGCCCTGTGCACCCCTTTATGTTAATGTATCAATTGCACCCAAATGAATTCATGCAAATACATTTTCTTCATTTTATCACAAAATATAAAATAGATTCCTGTTACCATTAGAACATGAGATCATTCTAAGAAAAGAAACTCTGACATTTTACAATAATTGTAATACCTAAATTCCCACCAAAATCCCCGAAATCCATTATTTGTCTATGCCAGTAAAATGTTTTATGTGTTATAATTCAGTCAATACCTGATGGAGAATCGTTATCCATTGTCCAACTGCTGCATTCATTATAATTGTTTTTAAACCTTTTAACAAGTTTGATTACCTTTGCAACATACATGCAAGGACTGTATTGTTGTTTGTATTACTTCCTCATTTTGCCACATGCTGCACTTTACAGATAATGTAAAAATGCATTTGATGATCCCAACACACGTAGACACCCCCTCCACACATACAACTCATCCCTAACGACTCGTTGCGTACCAGTGCCTCTCAGACCTCCGACAACAGAACAGGTTGCTGTTGCTTATGCAAATCCCCAAAATTAGACAAGGCTAATTGTTCTCCTGTTGGGCAGCTCACAATGGCCCCATTCTGGGGCCAACACACACATGCCCGAGCGTGCGCCCTGGATATGTTTCAACACCCAACCACCTCTGCATGTCTCTCCAAGCTTTAATCTGTTGCGCCAGCTCTCCACAACAAGTATCGGCTGATCTACAATTGAGGTGAACGTTGTAGAGTGTACCTCTTGTCCCATGAGCACCTGTTGCTAAGCCTGGCTCGAAAAGGCCCACTTTTAAAACTCGTATCTCTTGTGCGATTTTTGCGTGTTTTGTTCCAGTCTCAGCCTCCCTAATGAGTTAAGTAGGACTATTAAGGATTGCTATTGTGAAGCTTCAGGGGGGCTAAGGCTGATTGGAGCTCAGGGTTTTAGTCATTGTTTAACTCTCCCTGTGGTTTGCAGTATGTTTGGGCTAAGAGTTGTGCCTCTTTCTCGATGTGCAGGCCACGTTTAAAAATATATTAGATGTACAGACTTGATATAAATTGAGATTTATCAAAAATGGGGGGAGGGGGGGGGGTGGTGGTATCTTCAGTTTAAAGCAGTTCTTTGAATTAGCGATCGTGCTTCAGATCAAATATTTTCCCATTTCCAACCCGCAAAAGCTGAGATATGCAGACTGTTCTGGTCGTCTCACATCTGTGGTCCTCATTTTCAGCTGTGATAAATCAAATTTACGGATTTCAAAAGCACTTATGCCAAGAGATGTTAAAAACCTCATAAATGTTACTAAATGTAATTGAAAATGTAATTATTTATCATGAGGGCACTAAACAATAACTAGTAGTGCTGCATACTCCAAGAAAGAAATCTCACCTTTCTGATAAAAAATTGTTAGTCACTGTAAGGAGTGCGTACTGGCGGCAGAGAAGTCAGGCGCAGGAGAGCAAAGACTGTGTTACAACGGCGCAATTTAATAATCAAAATCACCGTGAACAAAACAAGAAATATATACAATGGGACAAAAACACTTACAATAAACAATTATGGACAAGGACATGGGGGAAACAGAGAGTTAAAGTCACAACATGTAATTATGGAATTGGAACCATGTGTGTGGGAAGACAAGACAAAACAAATGGAAAATGAAAGGTGGATCGGCAATGGCTAGACGCTGGCGACGCTGACCGCCGTATGCCGCCCGAACAAGGAGAGGAACCGACGTCGGCGGAAGTCGTGACAGTCACTTTTGAGGACACAAGCTCAAGCACAAAGTACAAATATGATACAAGTATGGCTACCACAGCAGTCTTCAGCGATACGCCATCACAGCTGGTTTTGCGCTAAGTGGAACAATCATTTATTTTTCAACAGGACAATGACCCAACACACCTCCAGGCTGTGTAAGGTCTCTTTGACCAAAAAGGAGAGTGACAGAGTGCTGCATCAGATGACCTGGCATCCACAATCACCTGACCTCAACCCAATTGAGATGGTTTGGGATGAGTTGGACCGCAGAGTGAAGGAAAAGCAGCCAACAAGTGCTCATCATATTTGGGAACTCCTTCAAGACTGTTTGAAAAGCGTTCCAGGTGAAGCTGGTTGAGAGAATGCCAAGAGTGTGCAAAGCTGTCATCAAGGCAAAGGTTGGCTATTTGAAGAATCTCAAATATAAAATATATTTTGATTTGTTTAACACCTTTTGTTTACTACATGATTCCATATGTTTTATTTCATAGTTTTTATATTTTCACTATTATTCTAAATTACTAATTCTAAATAATACAAATGAAGAGAAATCTTTGAATGAGTAGGTGTGTCCAAACCTTTGACTGGTTCTGTACATATTTGTACATTTAGTTTTAGAGAAAATGTGTATATTTTCTAAAGGGCTCTCTTGATCAAAATATCTGCCCCCATCTCTGTGAACTTGTCATAGAGCTCAGGGCTTCTTGAACTCGGTAGGAACTCATCTTTCATCTCATATTAATCTTGTCGATCTATGACAAACAGAAAGTGTTTTTTGTTTAAAATCTGAATTATTTTAGATTACAGGCCATAAACAAATCTCTGAATTTACTACAGTGACTAAACCACCCTCTCCTGCTGCGTAACAATGTAGGGATTTCTGTTGATAGTGGTGTAGGATTTCTGTTGATAGTGACGTACGTAGGGTTCTGCCAGGAGTTGATGGACAGTCGGAAGAGTGAATGTAATGGTAGGAGGGACATCTGAGCTTCAAGTGGTGTCAGATTTCACATCCTGCTTCACACAGACAGAAGTTACATACTCCTGTGTCTGTGAGAATCAGGGATACCGCTCAATGCAAGCCATTTCGATCTATGCTGTCCACGTACATTACATGACCAAAAGTATGTGGACACCCACTTGTTGAACATCTCATTCAAAAATCATGGCATTAATGTGGAGTTGGTCTCCCATTTGCTGCTTCAACAGCCTCCACTCTTCTGGGAAGGCTTTCCACTAGATGTTGGAACATTGCTGCGGGGACAAGCTTCCATTCAGCCACAAGAGCATGAGTGAGGTCAGGCACTGATTTTGGGCAATTAGGCGTGGCTCGCAGGCTGTGTTCCAATTCATCCCAAAAGTGTCCGGTGGGGTTGAGGTCAGGGTTCTGTGCAGGCCAGTCAACTTCTTCCACACCAATCTCAACAAACCATTTCTTTATGGACCTCGTTTGTGCACAGGGGATTTGGGCCGAACTGATGCTACAAATTTGGAAGCACAGAATTGTCAAGAATCTCATCATATGCTGTAGCGTTAAGAATTCCCTTCACTGGAATTAAGGGGCCTAGCCCAAACCATGCAAAGCAACCAGGCATTTGGCATCATATGTTGCTTCGTTTTGTGTCATATGATATACCAAACTATACAGTTGGCACTATGCATTTAGGCAGGTAGTGTTCTCCTGACATCCACCAGATTCGTCTGTCGGACTGCCAGATGGTGAAGGGTGATTCATCACTGAAGAGAATGCGTTTCCACTCCAGAGTCCAACGGCGGCAAGCAGTATTGCGGATTGGGATCTTAGGCTTGTCAGCAATGGAAACCCATTTCATGAAGCTCCTGACGAACAACTGTGCTGAAACCTGGGACAGGTGATTTTTACGTGCTACGCGCTTCAGCAGTCCCTTTCTGTAAGCTTGTGTGCGCTACCACTTCGCTGCTGAGCCGGCTGAGTTGCTCCTAGACGTTTCCACTTCACAATAACTGCACTTACATTGACTGGGGCAGCTCTAGCAGGGCAGAAATTTGCCAAACTGACTTGTTGGAAAGGTGATAACCTATGACAGTGCCATGTTGAAAGTCACTGAGCACTTCAATAAGGCCGTTCTACTGCCAACATTTGTCTATGGAGATTGCACGGCTGTGTGCTCGATTTTATACAACTGTCAGCAAAGGGTGTGTATGAAATAGCCAAATCCACTAATTTCAAGTGGTGTCCACATACTTTTGTATATCTAGTGTATCGATTTATAAGCAAACGTCAGTCAGAACCGGTACCATAACCACGCAGGCCACCAAAACAGGGGACTTTACATCTAAAAGGTGATAATTATTAACATTCAAACGTAGCATCTTATTTTCATCTGATTCCTACAGATTTCCGTGCCTTAAGGTAAATCCAATCTTGATCGACTCCCCTCATAAGAAAAATATGTCTATTAGCTTGTTTCCGGGTCTGTACGAGTTTGACAGTGTACAATTTGCATTCTGACAAGCTCCCTCCTTTTGTGGCATCTTCCCTGCACTTGAGAACAGCGATTAATCAAGCCGTGGCGGTGTGAAAGACAAGATATTCGTCAGCTAACAGCCATGCGGGCCAAATTAATTGAGCAATGTGTCAAGTTTTTTTTCATCCTCTGCCATGCTAATTAACTCATCTGTCAAGGGGCCAACAAGTGATTCCCATTCATTACCCAGAAACCAACTTGAGCGCTGGTACATCTATCTCTTACACTCATCGTTCCCTTTGAAAAGTCGAAATGTCTTGAGCATATCGTCGGTGACACATTTGTATTTCTCACCAGCTGCTATATTGGAATACAGATTAGCTGGTTATTCAGGAGAATCACAGCCTTCCACACTGTTAGCATCCTCAAATATGTCTTGCACGAAGCAAACAGGACTGTTAGCGAAAAGACTGATGGATGAGTTCATTAACAGATCGTGGCAATAACAAATGTGTTTCAGTTTGTCTCTGTCTTTGTCATGATGTTGACTCTGGTTGCCGATTAACACTAGATTATCAATTGTCTTTTTGTTAATTCCTGTTTATACACTTTCACTCTGAATATATTTCTATTACTTGCACATTGTCACTTGTCATTTTCACAGATGGATAAGTACCTCTGACAAGACAGCAGCAAGTCCCCTCGGGGGACTTCAACCTCTAACCTCCTATTCCCTGGCCCATTTACCTATCCCTTACACCATGCAGCTGCTGGACTCTAATGTGCCGTTACTGCAAGTCTATACTCAGTGATTAGGTACTCAGCGGCGGAAGAGTGTTCCCCTGGCCCATCAATCACTCCTATCCCAGGGAGCCTTGGGAGTGAAATGAGTTAGGAGACTGGTGGTGGAGTAGAAAGAGTGTATATGGATGGATGGAAGGACAGGTTGTAGTGGCAGGGTAAGAGGCTGGCCACACTGATAGAGAACTGTAGACTCATCCCAATGCAATGGCTGTGTGGCATTGAAGCATATTGTGTCGTAACTGCTTTGGAACAAAATATTTCTCACGTACAGAATGTGCACCATGATACGTACTCTTGTACTGTGAGATCTAACAAATTACACATAGGATAGCAACAATGAGCTACAATAGACTGTTGCCGTTCATTCGTAACCGTCCTCTATCACAATACAAGCATCTCTTTGAATTGATCAGGAATCAAGACCACCAGTCTATTGTTTTTTTTTATTGTTTTTTTATTTCACCTTTATTTAACCAGGTAGGCTAGTTGAGAACACGTTCTCATTTGCAACTGCGACCTGGCCAAGATAAAGCATAGCAGTGTGAACAGACAACACAGAGTTACACATGGAGTAAACAATTAACAAGTCAATAACACAGCAGAAAAAAAAGGGGAGTCTATATACATTGTGTGCAAAAAGGCATGAGGAGGTAGGCGAATAATTACAATTTTGCAGATTAACACTGGAGTGATGAATAATCAGATGGTCATGTACAGGTAGAGATATTGGTGTGCAAAAGAGCAGAAAAGTAAATAAATAAAAACAGTATGGGGATGAGGTAGGTGAAAATGGGTGGGCTATTTACCAATAGACTATGTACAGCTGCAGCGATCGGTTAGCTGCTCAGATAGCAGATGTTTGAAGTTGGTGAGGGAGATAAAAGTCTCCAACTTCAGCGATTTTTGCAATTCGTTCCAGTCACAGGCAGCAGAGTACTGGAACGAAAGGCGGCCAAATGAGGTGTTGGCTTTAGGGATGATGAGTGAGATACACCTGCAGGAGCGCGTGCTATGGATGGGTGTTGCCATCGTGACCAGTGAACTGAGATAAGGCGGAGCTTTACCTACCATGGACTTGTAGATGACCTGGAGCCAGTGGGTCTGGCGACGAATATG